>NC_087153.1:35470521-35490521 GCF_035594125.1 Scylla paramamosain | reverse complement strand
CCAGCCTTGCCCTGCCCTGCCCTGCCCTACTTTGCTTCACACCACGCAGCACGCCAACACGGCCTCCTGGGATACACATAACTGTCTGTCTCCAGCGAGTGCCCGGTTATATGACAAGTGAGTGAAGCAGGTGGAAGGGACACTCATAAATGTGTTGTCCCACAAGTCCTTACCCTTGATATTAACTCTGCCATGGACGCATAGGGAATTCTTATTGTTCTGTGTGGCACTCAAGAAAGAAATATTAGTGTTGTTTATTGTTTCCTTTCTTTGCAGCATCAGAAAACATTTCACTCGATGAAAAACCAGCCTCAGCTAGTATGTCACTCACACGCAGTTCACAGGAATCCACGTCTATACTTTAGTCTACTCCTTGTATTAACCATTCTTTAAATCTATGGTAAAACTGCAGTTCAATGCAGTATTCTGTTATTCTTTGTCTTTCTCAGTGCTCAAGCTTGCAGACCTGATGGGAAGATGGGTTGTAGTATATCGCAAGGAGATACTGCTTAATATTTACTGGGGCGAGCTTGGCTCCTTCTGTATGGGTTCTGGTCACTTTGACCATAAGTGATTTAGGCAGTAACATCCAAACACCTTGAGTTTTGCACTTTTGTTGTGTGTGGGTCACATCATCTTACCATTGGCATTACAGATAGTAAAAAGTAAATATGTGCTATGTTTTGTATGAATTCTTGTGTATAACTTGTATACTTGAACATACAAATTATGTATGTGGATAAACTACTTGTTTGGCAGAATACCAGGCATACTGGCTTGCATGTGAGAGAATAGGAGAGAAAGGCTGGTGTCACATGATGTGGCAACATTACTGCCACATTACAAAAACACACACAAGTAAATGAGAGGTGTCTCCCTACTGCAGCACCACCACATCCCCCTACACAACCCCGCATCATGTTACAGGATTGTCACACTCTTGCAACACAACAACAGAACAAAACACACACACACACTCATAGTTATAGGTGTAGCAAGGCTGCACTGCCACACTACTACATCATGCCAGATTTAAGGACTACACACATTCACATAGCTCTAGATGCAGTGATGCACATTGCTTCATAATGTCAAATGAGGACAAGACAAAATACACACACTCACATAGTTCTCAGCCGTGTGGCTGGAATAAGCACAAGTGTTTTCAGTGTTTTCTATAGTGTGAGTTTTGTTATCCTCACACCTAGTGTTGTACCTTTGGAAGAAAGTATATGTGTGAAACTCAGAGGCTTTTTTTTTTTTTTTTTTTTTTTTTTTTTTTTTTTTTTTTTGAGGGGCAATGGCCAAGGGCAACAAAAATTGCAACAAAAAAAAAGTCCATTGAGGTGTTGGTCCTCATATGGAGTCAAAAGCAGTAGTCAAAAATACAGGATAAGTGTCTTAAAATTTCCCTCTTGAAAGAATTCAAGCCATAGGAAGGTGGAAATACAGAAGCAGGCAGGGAGTTTCAGAGTTTACCAGAGAAAGGGATGAATGATTGAGAATACTAGTTAACCCTAGCATTAGAGAGCTAATCAGAATAGGGGTGAGAGAAAGAAGAAAGTCTTCTGTAGCAAGGCTGTGGGAGGAGTGAAAGCATGCAGTTAGCAAGACCAGAAGAGCAGTTGGCATGAAAATAGCAGTAAAAGATAGCAAGAGGTGCAACATTGCGGCAGAGAGAAAAAAGCTGAAGACAGTCAGTTAGAGGAGAGGAGCTGATAAGACGAAATGTTTTGATTCCACCCTGTCTAAAGGAAGAGTATGAGTGGAACCCCCCCATACATGTGAAGCATACTCAATACATGGATGGATAAGGCCCCTGTACAGAGAGAGTTAGAAGCTGGGAGGGTGAGAAAAACTGGCGGAGACAACTCAGAATGCCTAACTTCATAGAAGCTGTTTTAGCTAGAGATGAGATGTGAAGTTTTTAGTTTAGATTATAAGTAAAGGACAGACAGAGGATGTTCAGTGTAGAAGAGGGGACAGTTGAATGTTATTAAAGAAGAGTGGATAGTTGTCTGAAAGGTTGTGTTGAATTGATAAATGGAGGAACTGACTTTTTGAGGCATTGAACAATACTAAGTTTGCTCTGCCCCAATCAGAAATGTATATTAATGTACGAGTATATTAATTTCATTTACTGTCCTCTCATGTCATTCATAATGCAGTAATATATAGTAAACTGTATTGCAACCAACAATTTTTAACATCCATTCTTTGTCAGAGCAACTTTGGCTGCATGGTTACTGTATAGCTTTAGGGGAGGAAATATTTGAAACCTGATGCCATATCATGAGTAAGGTTGGTGCTGTTGACAGTGGAGGAAAATCTGTTCTAGATTGAAGGGTAAGAAATAAACAGATTTAGTATATTTGAAAGAAATTAAGAGTCATTGGATGAAGGAGTTGAGAACTGTGGAAAGACAGAAACCAATGGAATCTCTTCTAACATCCAATTAAAATAATTCCCAACAGATGGAGATGTTAGACAAGTTTAATTTAAAAAAAGAAAAAAGAATGGTAACCTTTGAATGGTATACCTATTGCAATATTTTTGTGACTTGCTTTATATAGTAATGCCTTCCTCATAGTGGAATTCCTTAACCAGGACATATTTTCTTTTAAAAGAGGAGTAACTGCATTTTATTTATTTTTGTGCATGCGTGTAAAGGAAGTAACAGTGAACTGGTCATAAAGGACAGTGATTACCTTCTACTTCTGGCACACATCAATCATTTGGAAGTATGCATACATGACATAGCTGATACCTAGTTTAATGCTTGTTGTTGTTGTTTGTCAGCCCATTTGAGGCTCTGCAAGGATGAGTATGGTAAGTGTCACTGTGACTGATTTCTTTTATTTGGTTCCAAATTTAAATCACTCTAAACTAACACCAGAAATAAGATAAGGTGTAAAAGATGATAAAATCAAAATCATATAATATGTATAGCTAAACTAGTTTTCTCTCCAGGTTGGTTTCATGTATAAATGAATAAATCAATATGGTAAATGCCATTGACATGATTAATGCTTCATTGCTGATAACATACACATATTCAGTATGCATGATTTTTAAATGATTTGCTTAGTGTTTAAGATAATATATACTTGACTGTAATTGTGCAGAATTTAACTGGTGTTTCTGATGAGTATAGAAAGAGGTGTACTGCATTTATCCCAGCAGAGCCTCTGTTCAGCTTCAGTCTTGGTGAATACTTACATGTAAGCCCTCAGGGAAGTTAGGATAAAATGTAATGGCCAAGTACTGCGACTAAGCTTCGTTCTTAATCAGTTTAAGTAAGTCAAAACTCCCAATGTCTTGTTTACTCCAAAGTAATGTGTTCTCAATGGTTTGATCCATGCAGATTTAAGAAGCTGTTACTGTGATCATGGAGAGATTTCGGCCTTTGATTGCACAGTCCAGTAATTTTATCGGTAAGTAGAAATGACTGTGAACGTTTCTAATGCAGCTTACTACGTTAAGTGTCAGGATTTAGGTACTTTATATGCATGTTGTGTCTAGTGAAATCAGATACACTTCTTTAGGTACAGTGTATTAACTCTAATTTTTCATATTTATTACCCAAATTTAATGATTGTTTTTTTTTATGCATATTAGGTAAAGTCTTGCATTGGTAGACTAATTGATGCCTGAGAAAAATTTGCCAAATATGAATGATTGCTGGTGTCAGAGCTGGTCTTGGAGCCACATTTCCTGTTTGTTACTCCTACCACTGAGGCAGCGACTGGTGCACTCAATGTTCTTGCCTTTTTCTCAGTTTTTATAATGCTTTTTCACCACCTTAGCTCCTTTTTTCCATAAAAAGAATTTCAGAGATATCAGTAAGATAACTATAGTAATGTCAAAGAATTAATTCATCTGATGAATTTGGAAACAAATAAACATTATGTAAATATTGTTTATTTTATTTTTTATTTTATTTATTTATTTATTTATTTATTTATTTATTTATTTTATTTAGTTTTTTTTTTTCAAACAGGCTAGGTTATCTTCTGACATTATTTTTGTTTTCCTAAAAGTTGTGAAAACAAATAAATGTTTTATGTTAATGATATATGTATTTGTTTCCATTGTTTTCTGAAGGGTTAATTCTTTGATTTTTTTTTTTTTTTTCACTCAGCTTAGGAAAAGGTTAAATGATATGATTGAGAATATCTTTAATTTTTTTTTTATTGGTAATAACATTATAAGTGCATTAATCACCTACCCCCACTGAAAAGGGAAAGAGGCAGGTGATACATTTGAATTGTGGTTACTATAGAACCAAAGTTATCAGAAAGCTGACCTGTTTTGCTGAATTCACTCTCTCTCTCTCTCTCTCTCTCTCTCTCTCTCTCTCTCTCTCTCTCTCTCTCTCTCTCTCTCTCTCTCTCTCTCTCTCTCTCTCTCTCTCTCTCTCTCTCTCTCTCTCTCTCTCTCTCTCTCTCTCTCTCTCTCTCTCTCTCTCTCTCTCTCTCTCTCTCTCATCGCTTCTCGGCCTTTTGACTAAGATCAAAGTGTAGTGTTGTTCTCTCTCTCTCTCTCTCTCTCTCTCTCTCTCTCTCTCTCTCTCTCTCTCTCTCTCTCTCTCTCTCTCTCTCTCTCTCTCTCTCTCTCTCTCTCTCTCTCTCTCTCTCTCTCTCTCTCTCTCTCTCTCTCTCTCTCCCATCCCCCAGTTTGTCATTATTGGATGACAAGAGATAAAATAAAAGTGAGGTAGTAAATGCTCAAAATTGACCATATATTTAGTGAAGTATGTGGATAAAATAAAAACAGTATCCAAATGGTGCTTCTGTCCAGCATTATCACTCTCACCCTTCCATGTCCCTTGCCATGTGCTGACCCATCTGCAATCTCAGCCCTTGCTCTCTTTCCAACAAATAATGTCTTTCTGTATTTGCATTTTAGTTCCTTTCTTCTACTCTCAAATGTATTTGTCATTATTCTCCCATTTCTCATAGAGAGATGTATGATACCATATGCTCAGAAGACTGTGGTTAATTAAACTAGCAGGAGAGAGGAGTGAGAGATGGCGTGCACTGCATTACTGGTAGATACACAGCAGGACTCAACTCTGCTGGTATCAACATGATAAATCTTTGGCAGGGAAATACACTGAGAACATTTAGAGAGCACTTCCTTGGAGGGAAATGATCACTAAATACAATGTGGTTGGCAAATACAGTTTAGTGTTTTCACAAGAAGAAATGATTCCCAAATGGGAGAATATGGTTGCCATGAGAGTTAGGGTAGCAGTTGATTGGAATTGCCAAATGCAAATATGTATACTAAATGCAAGACTCTACTATATTTTTCTCACAGTATTGTTTAATAGTAGTAGTAGTAGTAGTATTAGTAGTAGCAATAGTAGTTGTAGTAGTGTAGTAGTAGTAGTAGTAGTAGTAGTAGTAGTAGTAGTAGTATGTTGATCTTTTGCATCATGATTATCATAGTTAACATATTCTGCTCACTGTCAAGAAGTCTGAGGATCAGTCCTTTCACATTGAAGCCTGTGTTTGTATGGTAGAAAGTAAGTACTGATTTAAAATTATTTATTCAGAATGTTTATGACCTAAAGTGTTGCAGATTTTGGATTTTCTTGATTTTGAAATACAGTTGTTCAGTAAAACCTCCACAACTTGGAATTCTAATTAAGTTGGCAAGGCAACAAAATATGCAATTAAAAATAATGTCTTCCCCAAAAATGTATAGTGTTTGTTTTGTTGTTTCAATGTTATTCTTGTCAAAAAGCTCACTGATGATCTGAGCCGCTATTATGCTGGTTTATGGAGGCTTTACTGTATCCCAGTTTTTGCTAGTATTTTTTTGTTATTACACCAAAATTTTTCAGTGATGGTAATGCCAGTTTATGTAGTTAAGCATTGTTGCATTATGTTACCATCTCACTTAAATCATCCAATTTGTTTTTCCTATCAATGTATGCACAGTATTATGTGTTCTGTCATTCTTCGCTTTAATACTAGGTTGCTGATTTTTCCTTTGGCAGACCAGCCTGACCTTACTGTCTAGTTGGCCTAATTGGCAGGGAACACCTTACCTCTTTGGCATATATGAATTCATATTTTCTCCTCAGAACCTGTGTGATGTTCTGTAAGCTTTCTGTACATTTCACAGTTGTGACCAGTTGCAAAAAGTGAGATTGTCACAGTAATAGCACATTTTACAGTGGTAGCCTGATGGATTGTGACCAGCTGCATTATATTCTAGTACTTGCATCACTTTAGAGTGATTATGACAAATCAGAACCAATTACATCTTTCCAGCCTATTCCACTTTGTCCAGGTACCACAAAGGATGTGCTTGCCCTAATCACAGCCTAAGCATAAAACCATCAATCAAGAAGTGTGATAGAAAACAGCTGTTTGGAATGTGAAAGTGAGCTTGAGAATGTGAAAAGTTGTTTTTCCCTGATTCCTGCTCTTTGATATGAAGTGACAATAATAGTAACAGTGAAATGTTCATGCTCATCATTGCTTTAGAAAATACTTCCAAATAAGTTTGGAAATCAGTTTTGTAAGAGTCATCTACAGTTCATTTTACATAATACTACAGCAGATGTATGTATCACCACTTGCCAGTAACCCAAATCCTCAAGTGGACTTAAAAGATAACTGCAATGTAACACATCCATTGATAGTGACACTGGAAGGTATTGAGGCCAGGTCTTTCATCTGTTTTTTGCTGTGGCTGCCTTTTTGAGGGAAATCCTCAAAGGGATTGAGGCATCAGAGGCATGAATAGATATATGTAGATACTGATTATGCATGCTCATCAACAAGATATTGGTTCACTATTATTGCTGCTTGTATTTCAAATCTCCTCTTTTAATAATGTTCAGACTTTCAGTAAAATTTTTGGTGTACAGTTGGCTGAATAGAATGTCAATTGTCAAAAATGTTTTATCCAATAATGGTCCTTGGTTGTGTATTATAGACACATTCACTGGTGGGTGTACTGGTGTATTTCAGTGTGTGTGTGTGTGTGTATTTTTTTTTTTTTTTATCCTGAGAGTATGAAATAGATTACAATATGTTATGATGAATGTATAATTATAATTATATATATTACAATATATTATGATGAATGTATAAATATAATCATATACGTCTATACTCATGATTACATTTTATATTTTATATTCTGTTGTGTTTACCACCCATCTTTCCAGTTACTAATTTCATCTAAGTATGTCTGCAGGGTGGTTTCTTTGAAATTTAACCTAACTAACTTACCTACCTTTGTGTCTTCTGCAAATTTGCTAATGTTATTATTAATTTCTTTATCTAAATCATTAATCAATATTAAAGATATTAGTGCTTCTAAAACTTATTTATGTGGTACCCTGGTAACCCACTGAATATTTGTGGCCATTGTGAAAGGGTTGCCATAATTTAAGATGCTGAACTAAACTCTCTGGACAGCATGATGATATGTACTTCATAAAGCCAATTCTACCTGTATGTAACTGAGCCCAAAATTTACCATTAATTACTATCTGTAATATTTTCAGTAATTTATTGATTTTCACAACGGTCTTGTGAATATCATGCTTGTTGTTTTCTTCTTTGACAATTAACTTTTCTTTTTGCATTTTATCCCACAAGATCCACTGACTGCTGGCCTATCCAAGGATGATGATACAGTGTCAGTAGGTGAGGAGCCCACCAACTACCTCAGTTCAGGTATTGAGTATGACCATCATGATCTTTGTTCAGTTCTTCTTTTAGCATGATAGTGTGAATATCTGATTCCAGTAAATTCTCTATTTTCTACAGTTTGATTATCCATGTAATTTGTCTCTTTTCTTACACAAAAAGTAGGCTTTCCTGCACCTGCATCATAGATTTAGGAAATCAAGCCTCCTTACAATGTAAAATAGCAATCTTTTCAAAGATCTTTTCAATTTCCATTGCCTCAATATTTCTCATGAAAGGGATCAAAGTTGTACCTGAGTCCAGTCTGGTACCCAGTGTTACTTTTCATCTGGGACAGACTCAGTTCTTTCTCAGACTGAAATAAGACTGGCAAAATCTGAGGAAATAATTTCTGTAAGAAATGGATTATGGATAAATGTAGACAACATCCAGATTCCTAAAATAATAATGATAATGTACAGAAAAGATGGCAACCAGCTTTTTCAGCATCTTTTTGAATTCTCATCTTGATTTTACTAATGAAACATGGAGTGTGTGTGTGTGTGTGTGTGTGTGTGTGTGTGTGTGTGTGTGTGTGTGTGTGTGTGTGTGTGTGAGTGCGTGTGTGCGTGTGTGTGTGTGTGTATGTGTGTGTGTGTGTGTGTGTGTGTGTGTGTGTGTGCATGCATGTGCGTGTGTGTGTGTGTGTGTGCTTAGTTGTATTACTGTTTCTATGTTTCTAGTTGTGACATGCAAGAGAGGAGCTGTGCTTGTACTGCTCCATCTCCACTTCTGCTGTTGTCTAGCTTGGCTCTGAAGTCATGAATAGTTTTCACATGGGCCACTTCTACATCCACATTGTTCCAGACTTCTATTGCTTTATGTGGAAAGTTAAATTTCTTGATTTCTTCTGAAATTAGATGCTTTATTTATGTAACCTCATATCTCTTGTGTCCCATTCAAATCTGTCTAATCTTGATGGGTCTTCACTAATGAATCATGTGTTTTCATCAACCCACTATGTCATTACATTTCCCATTACTAAATTTAACAAAGTATGCCCCCATGAATCTTCTGTGGGCCAGTTTTCCCAATAGACTTCTTTGTAATGAAAATTCCTCCATTACAGTAGTGTTGTGGTTTACTTTAGAAAAATCCCTCAAACTTTATTCATTGTATTGGAAAAATGCAGTTGCACAGTAGTGATGGCATTGGAGGTCATTGAGAGAGCCACAGGTGGCTCAGGATTACTCCGGAGCCTTTTCAGCAAGATCACATTTATCTTATTTCAAAGACTGAATTACTGTCTTACACTGTATTTCTCTTCCAAATGTATAAAAGCAAAGTAGATATAGAAACTATAAATTAGTAATAAATGGAAGCTTTTGTTATGTCTTTTAATATTTGAAATCAAGTAACTTTGTTCTAAGACTGAATTATGGTGCCACAACCGGAACAATAATGAGGTCAAAATTTTGTTAGAAAACCAAATTGTTCAAAAAGGGAGGTGTTTGGTAACTGAGGCTCCACTGTATTTGCATTAACTTCTCTCTTTATTTCTACTTTTAATACTTCTGCCATATCTTTTCATATTTCTATATTCTTCACTGGTATGCCCTTATTTATAAGCATCGTTATACCCCCCTCTTTTCTGTAATGTTCTGTTCCTTTCCATGCATTATATCTGATCACCAGTATGGGTTCCATCATGGCCATCATACTGGTAGTCCCACTTTATCATTGGTGGTGGTGTTGCAGGGGCCAGCAGTGATCAACTTAGTTTACGTAGGGAGGACCACTTTAGTGCTAACCAGCCTCCTCGGTTACTTGGTGGAGGGCTGCCCTACAGTGCTGAGTGGGCTGAAGTGTGCCGCTGTGTTGGGACACCAGTGATACAAAACTTGGGCCGCAGCGGAGAAATGAGGGCCAGCAGGTTCCGATCAGTTTGCTGGATGGTCTATCTCCAGATTCTACCTGACAACCACACAAATGTAAATTTATGTTTCTTTTAATGTAGAGTATGTTTGTTTCTTACATGAGGTAAAGTTTGTGGAATGCTTGTGTGATGTAATTTTGTTTGATGTTCATTTGAAACTCCCATAAAGAATAATGACAGGAGAGGCATTGTACAAGTTCACAAACACAATAACAGAGAATTAGAGTCTGAAGACAATGCAGTTTTAATCTAAGAATAAGCAAAAAAACAGCAACACACTTTACAGGAATCTCATAAGGCCTGTATTTCCTTTCTTCTTTTTTGGTGTCACCTCATATTTGCTGTGCTAAAGAGTTTTTACTTGTGATAATTTTTCCATTGAAAGAAGAATTGTTAGTATTGAAGAGAATAGCAATAGCAATGAAATTAAAAGTAAATGTACACTTCCATTTCCCATGTAGTGGCTGAAGGTGATCAGGGAGGAACGTGAAAACTATGAAACCATCAGACTGCGGTTAATGGTGACACCAGGCAGCCACAGTGATGAGGCACTTGACCCTCTGCTGAACAACCCTCTTTCCCAGGACCAGGAGGTGAGTGATGGTAGTGCCCTGGGCTGTGAGGAACAGTGAATGTGCCAGCAGACCACTTAAGGTTGTTATCAGCCATAAGAAACCACAGGAAATGTTAAATTATCAGAATGGTGTGGAACTGCGAAAGTGCTTGCATAATTTTGACAAACATTATAAGAAATGAGCACCACACATTACACTATGGATATTGATTCCCACCAAGGAGGCAGAGGTGTGACAAATCATGGCATGGTAATTTTCTGCTGTGTGTCTCTTGCAGGATAAAAAAGATCATGAAATAAATAGAATATCCATTATTCTTTCTGAATTAACTACAAAATTATTACTATTATTATTATTATTATTATTATTGTTATTATTATTATTATTATTATTATTATTATTATTATTATTATTATTATTGTTACTGTTATTACTATTATTATATATATATATTTTTTTTATTATTCATAACAATATACTTTCAAATGATCTGTGTGGCACAAATCACCCTTTCCTTTTCTTGTTTGGTCTTTTCAGTGGCATTTTTCTATCCCAAAGTTTTTTTTTTATTTCCATCTAGTTACTCTGATCCTTTTTTCCACACAGCCAGTACAGTCTTCCTTTTTACTCAGCTCTTTCCTTTGTAGAACAATATCATGTATGTAGCTACATTGCGTTTCACTTCACAGCGTTGTTCTTAGTGTGGACCAAATTTCACTACCATAAAACATATTGATAACTTAACTTTCAAGATTTGACTTCAGTGTATAGGCAAGTTTCCATTACTATAAAAGATGCCATATTCATAAATTAAGTTTCCATATTTATCTTTAATGTTATTAATGTCTCTCTTTATAGAGCCCTTGGAATCAGTACTTTGAGGACTCAGAACTGAAGAAGCTCATCAGACAGGATGTGGTGCGCACTTTCCCTGAAGTGGAGTTTTTCCAGTCCACTCGCATTCGAGATCTGATGGTGACAGTCCTCTTCTGCTATGCCCGCCAGCATCCTCAGGTTGGCTATAGACAGGTAAGAATAAAGGTGAATTATATGAATGAGATGCAAAGGATATGAGTGGTCACAGAAATAAACTAAGATCTACATATAGAAGAAATAAGAAATTCTCCTTTCCACAATAGCAATACAAGCCTGGAGTAACCTGGGTGCAGAAGTGCTCCACACAAAAACAATTCATGGATTCAAAGCTGAGCTGAAGACAGGACAGTACAGGCATAACTCTTTTCTTGTATGTTACAACTAGGTAAATACACACACACACACACACACACACACACACACACACCCTAAGAATAGGTTAGGTCCATCCTAACTAGTAGGCTTCAAGGGGGATGAGATCAATCTTCAGTGACCACACTGTGAAGATTTGTTGCATGACATACCCATCATCAGGTTCCAATGTTGTATTATCTTTTACAAAATATTTTTCTCATCTATCTCAGAGCAGACAACTCATCCATGTATCCACTCCTTTTAAAAGCCACATTGCTTCATACAAAGCACTCTTTCAGTACCCTTTCAGTTTTCAATATTGATTCACTTTCATGATGAACAGTCATAATCCAACAGTACTTGTGTGTATAAATCCTCATTTCATTAACTGAACTTTGCTTGTCCTTCAGGGGATGCATGAGGTTCTGGCACCACTGATCTTTGTACTTCACTGTGACCACCAAGCCCACCAGCATGCTCACGAGGTTGATCCAGCTCCGTAAGTCCTTTATTTTTACATTTTTCTTCAGGATGAGATTGGTTATGATTTATTGTGTATTGTATTGAACTATTAAATCCAACATGAATTTGTGCAACCTTAGTGTGTGTGTGTGTGTGTGTGTGTGTACATATATACATGTGTACATGCTGTTCATAGGAAGATCAAAGCTACAAATTGAATGGACTGGTGAATTGTATTCTACCTTTCTCATATTGTTATGAACCCATTTTTGTAAAATAAGTAAATAGATAAAAATAATTTGTTACCAGGGTTGGTCAAGCATTTACTTTATAATAATGATTTTTTTTTTTGTTTTACACAGAATATGTGGTGTTATCTGAAACTGTTATAAAATGTTGAATTAAGGTTACAGAATATGAAGTTACATGCATTCAAACTCTAAACATTACGTGAAAAGACAGACCATAATGAACCACTTTGTATCTATGTATTAAGAGATATAGTGTTGTCTTTCAAATTATGAAAAATCACACAAACAAGGCTTATAGATATGTCCACATAATATATATGTCAGTATATTATATTGCTCTAATGGAGGGTTATAACAATTTTGAAGCATGAATTGATGAGAATGGAAGAGGAGACTAGTGAGTTATGCAGTTGCAGAACTCATTGGAACAAAATATCTAAAATATTATAGCTACATTAAGAGAATAGAGAAGGAATTCAGTTTTGCATCAAGGGTGAAAATCCTTTGGCTTGGAAATAAAGAGGAATGGTATGCAAAGAAAGAAACAGAAAGGGAGATGTGATGCAGCACCAATGAGGGAGTTGCATATGAATAGTGTCCTTGGGTGAGTCTTGCAGCAGCCATCCATTGGTATGAGACTCTTCCATTGTGAAGCAAGGCATCACCATTGATAGTGATGTCTAACTTGTAATACCCATTAATGCTAATGGTAAGAGATATTGTTTGCCAAAAACTATTGCAAATGCTTGTTGGAAACATTGCCCTATAAATTTTTGAAATTAATCTTTAATGAAAAATATTCCCTTGTGTGTTGAAGATGGAAAAATGTGTGTGTTCTTAGTTGGTTATTAAATTTAATAACATAATTTATATATATATATATATATATATATATATATATATATATATATATATATATATATATATATATATATATATATATATATATATATATATATATATATATATATATATATATATATATAATTTTTTATTTATTTATTTATTTATTTATTTTATTTATTTTTTTTTTTTCATGTTACAGGAATGTGCTTCAGGAGTTAATGGATGAAGCTTACCTGGAGCATGATGCCTTGTAAGTACCCGTAAATTTTGTCAGCCTGAGAATGACACTGGTAGAGTCTTCTGGATAAAGGGTATTTGTGTAATGCTGTACTTGATTGTCATTATATGTGCACTCAAGCTGCAGGTACTTTTCTTGGTTATTTTGTTACCACAATTTAAAGTCAACAGCTCTTCTCTCTATAGGAGTGGCTGTTTGAGAGTAAGGGTTAGGTAAAAAAAACATAAATGGATCATCAACTAATACAGTAATGCATGGCAGAAATGGCTTGTGAATGAAAATTGTCCACTGTAAAATATGCTTTTATAGTTAGTGAAACAAAGTGAGTGTGCTATTGCCTCAGGTCTTGGCTAACCAACCCCATTAGCCAAGAATAGGATTTTTGTATTAGAAACTAAATCCCCTTGGATTTAATAAGGAAGGGGCAGCCAGTCATTTCCTCAGTACCTTGTTTCTGTGTGCAGCCACTTACCATCGATGCATCTTCTTATTTAAACAGTCTGTAACCTTTAAACTATGGCATTAAGAGCATTTGACCATAGGACACTTTTTAACAAGAGTGATGCGATCTTTCACCTCTGTGAATTCATGGGACACCTTTTATAGACAATGAGACAGAAGGACAGGATAAAGAAATAAGGTTGTAGTCAGAGGACCCAAATGGAGAGAATGGTTTGACAGAATAAGCTGAAGTTAAAGTATGGGAAAATATTTAAAATGTTAGGTGTTTAGATATGTGCAGTTTTCACATATGATGATTTGTTTAATGGCAAGTGGTCAAAAAAATTGCAGTGATCAAACAATCATTCATCAACATTATTATTATTGGAAGGCCATGCCCAATGTATAAATCTAACCCCATGTGAATCCTTCTTATTTACTGTTTTCCCTTACAGTGCCTTGTTTGAAGGTGTGATGAAGGGGCTGGAGCCATGGTACATTGTCTTGGAGCATTCCATCAATCCTAACCCTCGCTCCTCCATGCTCAATGCCCAGCCATTTGCACGTCCACAGGTGAGCAAAGGGTTGTTTTTTAGATTGGGAAATGGTTGGGGAAGAGCCTTGGCATTGGTTGGAGACGTAGTTAAGGGGTCATTTGAGAAGAGGCAAGAAAATGGTCTGGAGAAAAGGCTGCAGAATGGTTGTAGAAGAGGCCGGGTAGAAGTTGGGAATGGTTGCAGAAGAGAACAGGGAATGAGTGGATAAGAGGTTGAGGAATGGTTGGAGAAGAGGCTGGGGAATGGTTTGGTTAGAGGTTTGGAAATGAGGGGGAGATGCTGGGAAATTATTAGACAAAGGGAAAGGGGCTAGGAATTATTCTTGAATACCAGGGTGCAAAACTGGATAGTGGTTAAAAAGGGGAATTGTTGAGAAAGAGGGAGGGAAGTGATTGAGAAGGAAGTTGGTGAATTATTGGCAAAGAGGATGGATATTGGTTGGGACTTGTTGGAGAAAAAGTCGGTGGAATAGTTAGGAAAGAAACTGTGAAATGGTTAGAGAAGTAACAAGAAAAGATTTATCAGTACAGTAAGTTGAGCTGTGGTAAAGTAAGGATCCTTCTAGATGGCAACAGTCCCATCCCTTGACCAGTTCCTGAAATGTTTTTATGGATGATCCTGTGCTGGATGGATGATTGAAGTTTGTCATTTACTTCTCCAGTGAATGTTTGCGGTCATAAGATGCCTACAGAAGCTGAAATGGGAATTAAGATTTTTTTTGTCTTTGATCAGTTCTCACTACAAGAAAAGGAAATGCTACACAGTTCTGGAGAAATTATCCATTTGAAATTCATCTCTACTCTTATGTACAGAAAATGTGGCATAACAGGCAGAACTTCACATAAATTAGATTGTGAGCAGAATCTTCTTGCCAGGCATAAGACAAGGATTTTTGATACCATCATGTAGCCTTGGGTCCTGTGGGCTCTGCTGTTCCACATCCCCAGTTTTTGCTGTCTTCATAGACTATGCTGACACTATTTCCTATTACATATATCAACTTACACCACTTTTCTATGAAATCAATCTTCAGCATCGGTGGGCTAAACCAAGTGGCAACTTAATTGAGGCTGGATAATTATTGGTGACTAGTAGATGCCTGGGTTTGTTGTATTTGTGCCCTGCACTAAGCTATATAGGAGTTAGCGTATGGGTAATGTAGTTGGATGTAACAATATATATATATATATATATATATATATATATATATATATATATATATATATATATATGATACATGAAGTATGGTTTTCTTCCCATTCAAATAGGCTGTATTTTACATTATTTGTTTTCATATGTTAGCACGTAATAAGAGTTTTTGAGATGAAATGTTATAGTGATATGTGATGTTTTCATTGATGACAACAGGATGTGGGTCCCACCAACCAGTTAGTCCAGAAGCTGACAACCATCCATGACACACTGCTGCAGAAGCACGACCCAGCGCTGTACACTCACCTGGCCCGCCTTGAAATACCACCACAGATATATGGCATGTAAGTAGGTGGAGACACTCTTGGCCTAAGGCTAACTCTTGTACCTGAGTATTGTGTTGTTTGAAAATATATATGTCTATGTAATGGCTTATAACCATGATTTGGTACAAAATCACTATCAGAAGCAAAGAATGGTCAGATTGCAAGGCATTATTCTCAAAAAACCCAAAGAATGAAAAAAATATTTTCATCTCTTAAAAATGTAGTGATATGGTATATAAACATTTCTCTTTATCCTATAGTGCATGGCATTTGCAAATGTATCAGTAAAGACAAAAGAATTAAAATTTTGTACTCATCCAAGTGATGAATGGGTTGTATGCCATCGTGAGCAAAATAAGAATAATTTCATATTTTTCTGGTCAGATAGCACATTAGTCATAAGTCAAATGCATCATGCCAAGTATCCTGCATGTAGTCACATACAGTGTTGGTGGATGAAGTTGTGATCCGCCTTTTAAAATCATCAATAAATTGCTCACAGCTGCATCTATCACAAAACCTACATACTCTTGCCCAGCTTCAAATGGTGAGTGCTGGTAAGCCCCCAGCAATGGTGTGATCATGAGATGACAACAACACCTCAATACCCAAAGGTTTCATAACATTGCAGGGTTAAACTTTTTTACTGAATTTGCCCACGTGTGTTTTTTGCCTGTGGCATGTATAGATCCACCTCTTTTCACCACAAGGACAAAAATGGTCAGGGCCACCACAAGGAAGGTGGAAAGTGCCCATATCATTGCCCTAAGACAAGGAGGAGTTGAGGTTAATAGGATTGCTCCCCATGTTTGCCACCATAAAGCCATTATCTTCACATCCTTACTGCCAACAAAGGTCGAATGAGAATGAAGTTTGCCTGCCAAACCACACCCTGGCAAGCAGAGAAGGGTTCCTACGAAGACTGATAACTCATAAGGCATACTTAAATAAAAAAAAATTATCTCATTACATCTGGGGAAATTGAGAAGGAGCACTGAGAACTGCTGCATGATGTGTTAATTTTTTTGTCATTCAGACCATTATGAAGGGAAGCATTTGTTTAAAAGTACATTAGAGATAAGATCATTATGCATCACATATGATCTGTTACTTGAGATCTTTTATTTTTAGATACTGAATGTTAAGATAAAATTCCAACTTCTTCTTCTTCTTCTTCTTCTTCTTCTTCTTTTTCTTCTTCTTCTTCTTCTTCTTCTTCTTCTTCTTCTTCTTCTTCTTCTTCTTCTTCTTCATCTTGTTCTTGTTCTTGTTCCTCTTCCTCCTCCTCCTCCTCCTCCTCCTCCTCCTCCTCCTCCTCCTCCTCCTCCTCCTCCTCCTCCTCCTCCTCCTCCTCCTCCTCCTCCTCCTCCTCCTCCTCGATTCTCTTTCATCATTCCAGTCTGTGGGCCTCTGGTGATGTCATATGAATGGATCAACCTTACCTTATCTCAAATCCTTTACATTTCAGCCGTTGGATTCGTCTTCTATTTGGACGAGAATTTCCTCTGCAGGACCTCCTCATGGTCTGGGATGCCATCTTCTCAGACATCCAGCCCACATTTCCCCTGGTGGATTACCTCACTATAGCCATGCTGATCTTCATTAGGGAGCCCTGTGAGTGCCCTCTTTATTTCCTCCCATCCTGGCTCTTTTCTTTTTCTTCACTCTCTTCTCTCTTGCCTCCTTTCCATCTCACTTTTTTTCAGATTTCCTTTGGAACTTTTTTGTTTTTTGTTTCTTTAATAATAGATGGACATTGTTCTCTTCATTAAGATTGTTATTCATTGCTCCAATGTGGGTGATACATTAAGATGACTTAGGTCTCACATGGGTGAGGAGGGACCCTTGGCTGCCTGTCATCCATGTTATAGTGTTCACTTGTTAGTTACCTTTAACCTTTAAGTAGCCTGAAGGAATGGATCAATTACCCTTCTTTAAAAAAGAAACGGGTTGAATGTTGGCAACAGAAAGGAAAGTTTGATTTTATTTTAAACAGAAATTTTGGTCAGACACTACAAGCATGGAGGTAGAGTAAAGGACAATAATAGAAGGGATTTCGGATCTATAAGCCTTCCAAAGATCAAGGCCAGAGAGGGCACAGAAAGTATCACTGGGAAGAATTTCAATAACAAACATAGTATTGTCAGTGTTTATATGTTTATATGTCTCAAACAACATGAGAACATGCTGAGTTGAACCATGATGTAAGAGCTTTAGGCAGGATGGAGAATGTTAGAGTGTGAGGTGTGATGGGAGAAAATAAAATCAATAAGAATGAGGGATAATGGACCAAGAAGAGGAAGGATTTCTTGAGATAAAAAGACAATATATATAGTCACATATTATAGAACATGGAAGATGAGATGATGAATATTAAAAAGATAGGAAGAAAATGGAAGAAAGATTCATATATGAAAGAAAAGAGAGGGAGTATTTAAAGTAACATCCAGTCTTCCAACAGTGTTATCAGGTGATTATACAACCTGCCTCAAGTTCTTGATGCGCTATCCAGCAGCAGCTGATGTCCAGTACATTATTCAACTTGCTCTCCACCTCCGTAACCCCAAGGTGAGTAAAGAACATTGGTGTCAGTAGCCAGTGGAGGTCAGCGAGCATTTTAGGCTTATATTATGCTGCTCACCAACACATCATATATCATTTTATCCCTATCACATATCTATGTTGGCATTCTTCTTACTGCCCCTGTTTAAGCATTATATCATTTCACACCACCTTGTCATTACAAAACATCCTCACTACCTGCCTTATTCTTTACTTCATAACTCATTTCATGTTATATGCACTAATCCATTGCATTTCATCTATTCCAGCAGTACCCCAGGCCACCAGGTTACTCTGGTTTGGCTTCCCTCCACTTGCCCACAGTGGGTGGCCGACCAGATGTGCATCGTGGTCCCCAGCAAGCTGCAGCATCATCCAGTGTTGCCCGGTCATCCAGTGTACCACGCACCCAGCAAGGGGCAACACCTAAAACCAGTGATTCCTCAGAGGAGGCCCTGTCCTATGGCAGTACAGTGCGAAGACTCTCCTCTCCTAATGCCTTTACTGATCCTCTCAATGGTGGGTATGTTAGCTGGCAAAAAAATAATTGATTGTACTTTAAATGTGAAATTTTTACAAATAATCTTAAACAACTCTTGAATGTTAGTGTCATGATTTTATCTAGATGATGGCAATCATAGGATTTCTAAGATTGAACTCTTGTAAATTCAGAGAAAAATATTTACCTGTGTGTATGTGCTAACCTTCGATATTTATTATAACCAGTTGCTTTTAGTTTTGTAATCAAAACCAAAGGCATTCCTGTTGAAAACTAGCAACAATCCTGAGTCCTTTTTGGATGACTAGAAAAAAAAAAAGCAAAGGTGTGAACATGCCACATTACAAGAATTGGCCCAGGATGGACTGAAATGACTTGAAATTGTGTCACTCACCAACATTACCAAGAGTCGGTTACAAGCAAATATTCATTTGTGTGCAAGGCACATTGAGGAAATTAAACCATTACTGCAACAGAAGTCTCAAATGACTGAGTTGGTTTCTTCGCAACCCTTCCGGAAAGCTTCTCAGATATGTAATAATAATAATAATAATAATAATAAACGGTTTATTATTTAGGCAGTTGACAAACTGAAAATGTACATAGGGGATGGGGAAAAACTTAACATTAATCCTAAAGGTAAGTCTAATCTAGGAGGGAAATACTATTGATTGATGGCTCGCACCATGGTGGGAATCGCACTGAGTCTGTACCGGTCCGTGCGCGGCGCCTTCAGGGGCGTTATTTTGTTGTGGTGTCTGGTGGCACGGACCGGGCGAGGCGCGTCGGGCGGCAGCATGTTTCTGAGACGCGGATGATGCAGTAGGCCCCTCCCAAACTTCTCCAGAGCCTCTCGGTGCCTGGTGGATATTCTGGACAGACTCAGGGTGGTCAGGGCTTCTTCATAGGTGGTGTATGCAGGGCCAAGGATGACCCTGCACGCCCTTTTCTGCACAAATATGTGTGTGTGTGTGTGTGTGTGTGTGTGTGTGTGTGTGTGTGTGTGTGTGTGTGTGTGTGTGTGTGTGTGTGTGTGTGTGTGTGTGTGTGATACATTTAACATATTTCATTTAATTGCTTGTGGCTTGTGAATAAGTAAAATAATAAACCACATGAAATTGCAGCGGCTGTGATCTTCAGTAACAGTGAAAGCAAAACTAGCAACACACGAACCAGCAGAGGTGAAGGAGGAAGGACCTTAGACAATAGCAGCAACAATGTGAGTAGTAGCAATGTACCTGGCACCAGCAACCGTGCCAGCATGGTGGTG
>NC_087153.1:35380521-35465521 GCF_035594125.1 Scylla paramamosain | reverse complement strand
TTTTTTGTATTGCTGGCAGCCAGCAGTCTCTTGTATTCACATGTTGCCATACCACCACCTGTCACAAGGAATGTTCTCATTCTATCAGATTATTATCTTTCTCATTTCTTCAGCATTGTTGAAATTATCTAAACATTCTCATGTTTGCAGTTTTGCGTAATTAAGTTCTCTTGTAATTTTTTTTTTTTTTTTTTTCAAACACCACATATATATTACTTACATATTGTTGATATTCAAAACACCTTACTACTGGTCCGCTGGGACATCTTTTGCATCAGGCTGGCAAAGGTGTTGTCCAGATGCATCATCTCCTGCACACAAAGAGTTAGCTTTTTAATTAACTTTTTTTTTTATAAAGTACTAATTTTTATACAATGACATGTGTGTATATTTGTCTAAGACATGTTTTTTTTCTGTCCAAACTAGTATCTTCCATGTGAAGCTAGTCACACTTTTGGCTGGAATGAGTCCCATGCTTATTGCTGATTAGCTCTAGCTGTTACTCATACTTAGCATATACATTGATCATGTGAAAATTTGCATGACTGGGGTTTGGTACCATATATTATATGGAGCACCTTTACTTGCCCAGGCTTTAACTACACACCAGTGGTGCGAGTAGCACAAGCACATTTTGGCACAACATAATGCCACCACATGTTTATTAAATTCTGTTTTTAAATATTTTTATCTTGATTTAGTCTTGAAAGACTAATCTAGATTTTATTGGGAGTCAGTCCATTTAATGTTGAAGACTAGCTATGAACCAATGTTTGGTCATGCCCTGAATTTGCCAACACCTTAAACTTAGTCACTAGTCTTCAGTATGCAGCAGTGCTGCATAGAACGCCTTGAAGGAAAACAACTGACTGTGCTGCTCACAGAAAATGTATAGAATCACAACTGGAAGGGTACACCAAAAAACATGTTCTGCCTCAGTAGATAATGTTTTATGACTTTTGATAAAAGTAGCATGGGTTATGAGCCATTCTGCATTTAATGATGTTGGTATTATCTCCTAAGTTGGTTTTTGCTGCTGAGGCAGAAAGACAGACAGATAGGCAAATAGAGTTTTCTTAGTAATATAGTAGGCAACGTCCACAGTAGTCAGATGAGAAAATCATAAAATAATCTCATATCACAAAAAAGTAAGCTGTAAGACCATAAAAAATGAGAGAACACAACACGTTATCACATGCAGCAGCACGCTGTCATAACTCTTTGAAGTGTTTCATCACTGGCATGATGTCATTAACATAACTGTCAGATAGTTGAAGACTGAAAGTTTAATAAATGAAAGACTGGTAAACTTTTGATAGGAAATGCGCCAAGAACAGTTATCAACCATTTTCTGCGGGGAAGTATTCATCAAGTGCAAGTACAGTAGGGTATGCAACAACAAATATGATTCATTCCAGTGTATCCTTATGGCAACTGACAAACCAGAAAATAGTATAAGGAATTCCACAGTTTTCAAAAAAGTGCATCAAAATGAGCATATTTACGCTACTACATTTGAGATAACACAACAAATATATAGAGTGCCCTAAATTAACCTTAGATTATTGTGTGGATGAGCTTGTTTGGCTGCTACTGGTGGAGGCATTGCAAACTGAATGTTTATGTCATTAGTTCATGGAAAGCTGTGCTGGTGGTGAATAGGTGAGCAGCAACCCGCACAGCTGGAGAGTTAGTTTTGCAAGTTTTAGTTTATTTTTATTAAAATTTCAGTACTCACACAAGTAGCAAGTTTGCTTTGCCAGTTTTGGTTCATTATTCTGATTAAATTTTTATTAAAATTTCAGCGTGTTATGGCACCTGTACATTATAATGACCTTGCAGTGTCGCATACCCTACTGTACTCGGTTTTATGTGATGTGAAAGGAAATCATCATCAAAGGGAAGACTGGTCACCATCTAAAACATATGGGATACCTGTTCCAATTTACTGCCTAGATTTAGGCCTAGATCTTGAGATGTGTATTCCTACTCCATATGATCACATAGTCAGTACTACAAGGTATAATCATTCATTGGGTAAACAGAGGGGTTAAATTCAAGTTCTTTTTTTAAAATGCAGAGGTGCAATCATCTTAAAGGTTAGAGAGCCAGAGAAGCATCCTAGCTCTGTGGGCTGGACCAGCCATTATGTATCACAACTGCACCACTGCTGCCTTAGCCAATCTACAAACAGAGGCTGAGAGAGAAATGATGGCACTGCAGCAGTATTGTGTCATTTTCAACGAATCTTTCCTAAGATAAAGCTTGAAAACCTTTAAATCCTGATATCTCAAAACCATGTTCTGGTGCACATGCCCCTTTGGTTTCACACATCTCATATGAGATGTACGCGTGTCAAATGAAAGAATACTTCCACCATATCCTCTGCAGATCTTAAAGGTAACTGAAAGGGAACTGAGGAGGAAAACTGGAAACAATATGAATTTTTATTTCTATAATGAGACAAGACAGCATTTTGTCTTGGCTCTAAAAAAATGTTCTATGTGATGTTATAATTTTTATTTATTTTGGTTAGAATAATATTCAAGAAAAACAATACATGTTTTACATCTGTCTTTAGTGATTTTTACCTGTTATAGACAAGATCTAAATTTTCTTGGAATTATAATTCTCTCTCTCTCTCTCTCTCTCTCTCTCTCTCTCTCTCTCTCTCTCTCTCTCTCTCTCTCTCTCTCTCTCTCTCTCTCTCTCTCTCTCTCTCTCTCTCTCTCTCTCTCTCTCTCTCTCTCTCTCTCTCTCTCTCTCTCTCTCTCTCTCTCTCTCTCTCTCTCTCTCTCTCTCTCTCTCTCTCTCTCTCTCTCTCTCTCTCTCTCTCTCTCTCTCTCTCTCTCTCTCTGGGACTTCAAAGAGAGCATGGATACACCTGCCATGTGATTGCTCCTGAACAAACTTTCTTTAGGATAGAATGAAAGAATTCTTTAAAATGTATGATAAATTACTTTACATACATAAAATTGAATTTGTATACATACTCAGATGATTTAATATTGAAATATCATTAAGGCTTTTATTACATTAAATTTATATTGAGAAAAATCTATATTTAAGAAGATCTGTCCAATATTACATACTTATTTAAAGAAATGGTAGATGTTTTGTCCATGTAAAACTATATTCTTACAAGAATTTACATGGGGAAGATTAGCATCACAATAGTAAGGGAAAAAGACAAAGTACACACAGAGGAATGGGTGCTTCAACACAACTCTAGGAGGAATGTTTTCTAGCTTTTTACCTGTGATAACAACATTCCTTGTAAATATATTTTATAAGCTTTAGTTTTAATTGGAGTATTATACTTATATAGTGAGAGTAATATTAACTTAACACTGGATGCCTGTATGCATACTAGTACACTAAGAGTAAGAACACTTTGATACTAGATGCCTTGTACACTGAGGGTAGCAGCAGCTTGACACCAGCCTGTATCATACATTTGGCCAATCTACAATTTTTAAAACTGCTGTGGAATTTTATAATCATACATAAAGCAGATGTGTGAGGAGACACCAGGAAAGGTGAAAAAAAAAAAAAAGGGAAGTTTTAAGTGAGTGAGCACTGTGAGGCAGTACATCCTGAGGTGATATTACTCTCACTAATAGGCATATGCACTAATTTTTAGTTTGCTCACTATTTTATTCGCTGAAAAATTTTATGTTTACTTTATTAAAGTCGAGAAAATAAAATTATATAAAGCAACTGACAAAACTGTGAATACTTTTTTTAAGTAATTACATATCATTGATTATAATGTGAATATAAATGATTAAATGTATAATTGTCAGTAATATGGTGATAAATACTTGTGTATGTTTAGAGAGTGAAAAAAATGTCAACACAAATATGAAATATAAAGAAATATTGAGGATACATTTAAAGGTTTTCTTTGGATTTCCTGTACTAAGTTGTGTGTGGTGTGTGTATTTGAGTGACTGGTAAGATTGGTAAGTTAGCTGAATGTATGTTTCACAAGCAGTGCAAGGCTTGTTGACAGGATGAGTACATGTGTGGCTCTGACATGATCATGAATGCACTAGTTTTAAGAGATTCTTGACCGAGAGGTTGATGGGACATACATCAAACTGAAGGAAAAGTTGGTAAAGATCAAAGACTTAACTGCAGAATCCCCACAGGTGTATAGCTAAGACCATACAACACTGCCTTTCTCCTCAAGAAACCAATGTGTCCAAGATTGAATCTGCAACCTTTTGGCTACAAGCTGAACACTTTATAATGAGAAAGGAAAAAATAGTATTTTAGCAATTAACATTGAAAAGTACTTAGGCAAAAGAAAGAAATTGAAACTTTAAATAAGGTTGGTGTAAAGCTTTTTGAAGTTCAGGAGGGATCAAAGTTATTGATTAGAACTAAAGGCGTATAAGGAGGCAAGTGCAAGAGCAATTTGACAGGGTTTTGTTAACTGAGTTGACTGTGCCATGGCAGCATGATGACACTCTTGCACGGAGAAAATAAAAGGAGGAGAGAGAGAGAGAGAGAGGAGAGAGAGAGAGAGAGAGTGTGTGTGTGTGCTAACACACTGGTGACATCGTAGTCACAAGTTACGAGTAACACTACTCGTAAAAAAAAGTAAATAAATAAAAATAAATAAATAAATAACATAGCTAAACAGCTTATACTTTATTTCATGTTATTTTCCTCTCTCTCCAAACAACGAGGAAGAAAAATTCTGACATACATCTGAAGTCGATTTCAAAGGTTTTCGCAAGCTACAACTTCCTCATCTTGTATTTTTTTCTAGTAATGCCTTAGTATCACATTATCCTGCCTATAATTCTAACAAAACAAGGTATATCTATTATTAGCGTAAGCACCTTTCCGTGTGATGTGACTTGTATGGGACGCTGTTATTTATTCGAAAAAAAAATATATAAACTATTGTATTGATAGTTTGATAATACATTAATTTGAAGTATATATATATATATATATATATATATATATATATATATATATATATATATATATATATATATATATATATATATATATATATATATATATATATATATTTTTTTTTTTTTAGAATTTGAAGTGTTGATGTACTATAAATACTGATTTTTTTTTTTTTTTTATAATTCTACATACACATATTTTACTTATTACCTCAGCTCCCAAAGTTTGAAAATACGTGAATTTTGTAGTAGATTTTTTAATCTGAAAATTTTGCGTATTGTAAATAAAGAAACCTTAAATGTACAAATATCACAAACTTGATATCGGCATTAACAATTATGGTCCGGCGGTCTCTGTTAGTCCTCGCTGTCCGTGTAAACATGGCGGATTACGACCTCACGTCCAAACTGGGACCCTTCCTGGACCGCCACTTGGTCTTTCCCCTTGATGGAATTCTTATCCGTCAAAGGAGTAAGTACACTTATCGTCACTGGATTCATGAAATAAGGTTGTGGTCGTAGTAGAGTGGAAGGGGGGGGTGGGCACGGGCTGGTCTGGCTGCTCTCACCACCACCATCACCGCCTGGGAATAAAGCAATAAGGTGGATTTTCTAGATCTCCACGTCTTCCATAATACCCATAGAACTTTTGAATACCCGCATATCGGTGGTGCATATCAGCCAGTAGGTTGTGAAGCAAGGGTGGTGGTGTGTGTGTGTGTGTGTCCCCGGTGCATGTTTGTGGTGGGAGTGGCGAATCCAGAATGTGTGTGGTGCAATGTGGTGGCAATGCCAGCTAGGGAGGGTTCATCCCCAACGGACCATTGACAACTCGAACCACAATATTGGATAAACTCGGACCAGATCTTGGAACAAAAGATAACTAAAACTTTAAAACAATAAAATTAACGCATCCAAGAAGTTGTTTGCAATTCATTATTAACATAAAGACATAAAATAACAAGGTTAAAAGAAAATTAAGATTAAAATGTATTAATTGAAAAATAAAATTACAAAAGATTTAAAAACAATAAAATTTACACAGCCAAGAAATTGTATGTAGTTTATTACTAACAAACCTAAAATTACACAAAACATCATCACATTGCATGGACCTGTGAATGCTAAACGGCTGCGTGATGGGCCGCCTCACAACTTCCATCAACACCATTTTTTATTTATTTTTTTTTTTTATTTAGCAAGTAACATTAGTGTCGGTGAGCCACACATAAGATAACTCAGCTTTCTGTATTATATATTTGTTTATTTATTTATATATTTTTTTTTTTCAATATTCTCAGTAGTAATTACTTATCTAGAATAGAAACCACTGAATAATTGTGTATGATTAGATATGCCCACAGGACACACACACACACACACACACACACCACACACACACACACACACACACACACACACACACACACACACACACACACACTGTCTGTTAATTAAGTGCATTCATAACTGAAGAATCTAAGAGGTGGGAACCAGCTTATGATAGCCTTTGTATTTTTGATGTGTTGTATCCTACAAATACTGGAACCTTACCTATTCCAATGTATGTGCTGCCTTTCCAAGTACCATTCATGTTAAACTTTCAAAATTAATGCATATGTGTTTATTTATTTATTTATTTATTTATTTATTTATTTATTTATTTATTTATTTATTTATTTTATTTTTTTGCATTGTCATTATTTATTTAGTTTTCTAACATCAATGTTGGTTTTGCAAAATCATGACATGACTGCAGAAAAACTGTTGGTTATTATAAAACATATGTACTTTTAGCTTTTCTTTGGTTGTGACCAAACTGTAATTGTATGCGCCTAAGTTTGATTTGAGAATCTCTCCGTCAGATCTATGATGAGACTGACCTGCAGCGTGCCAAGCTGGAGCTTCTGTCAAGCACCAACATGGTAGACTTTGCCATGGACATCCACAAGTCCCTCTACCCAGACCCAGGTGGTGCCTGCTGAACTGCCCGAGCGGAGGTCACGGGTTGTTTCTGAACTTAAGCGCCTGCAGGTAAGCTGACAAGAAATAACATTTTAGCTATTATGTATCCTTAGTATTTATGATATATTGAATGTATAATTGCCAACAAGCTGAGCAGTTGGGAAAATAAATAGGTAAATTGATAATAGTTTACACATTGACTGTAGAACTTGACTGTAGAACTGCCAATTCTGATACTGTCATGTGGCCAAGATTTTCAGCATTGGCCTTCAAAGCTTCAGATCTCTCTCTCTCTCTCTCTCTCTCTCTCTCTCTCTCTCTCTGCTCTCCTCTCTCTCTCTCTCTCTCTCTCTCTCTCTCTCTCTCTCTCTCTCTCTCTCTCTCTCTCTCTCTCTCTCTCTCTCTCCTCTCTCTCTCTCTCTCTCTCTCTGCTCTCTCTCTCTCTCTCTCTCTCTTATTATACCAATTAAATTTTTAGGTATGCAAAGTAACAGTGAATCATTCCACCCCCAGACAGAGACAGAGCCTATCTTCAAGATCTTCAGTGACAATGAGGTTCAGAAGCAGCTGCAGAATTCTCGGGACCACCGCACCCTGATGCAGTTCCTCATAGACAACCACGATGTAAGTCACCATCTCATCTCAGGTTGCAGAGTTATGACTAAATAAATCTTTAATATGCACTAATGATTTGTGAAAAGCTAGGATTAAGAGGAGCAGCAACATAGATTCTGTTGTGTGAGTTTTGTTACTGTATAGGCCATGTAAGTTGATGTCAAGTTATTTTCTGTGATGGATACTTTATGTTATTATGTCATCTTTGGATGATCTGTAATGTCAGATCAGCTCGGATTTCATTTGAGGTAAAGTCAGTTAGAAATATCCACAGGTTATGAAATATCATTTATGCATTTTCTGTTCTCAGTTCCGGCCAGAAATGCTGGACACCCTTTACTCCTTCGCCAAGTTCCAGTATGAGTGTGGCAACTATTCTGGTGCTGCGGATTACCTGTACCTCCACCGTGGCTTGGTGCCAATCAGCGACAAGGTACTGCACTTTATCCCACTAAGTAGAATACCTGTTGGTTTGTCTATACAAATCTCTGGTGTGTGTGTGTGTGTGTGTGTGTGTGTGTGTGTGTGTGTGTGTGTGTGTGTGTGTGTGTGTGTGTGTGTGTGTGTGTGTGTGTTAAGCCAGCCTCTTTTTCATTTACCTAATGATTCAACACTTCCATCAGCTTGTGATTTAGATGTGTGGGAAGTAACTTACCTCACATGCACTGCATTTAATATTGGAGTGGGAGTTTTATCTCTGTAAGCTTACTGCCCATTTCAGTTTCACATCATTGTAGGGGATTTTAAAGTATGAGTTCCTGTTAAAATAGAATTGTTTACATTGAAGGCAGAACCAAACACATCTTTGTGAAACATCTTGTGACTTACCACTTCTTTACTATGTTTAAAGGAAGTACAAAATTAGCACTAAAAATGTAAATGCACTTTAATGGAATTCAAGTAAAATATGCTGTGTTAATATACTCTAAAACAAAATTCAAAATAATGACACATTGGCACTTACAACACCAGCCTATTACACACCAGATTTTAATAATAATAATAATAATAATAATAATAATAATATTTGGTTTATTAATCTTGCAGTCTTACAGCTCAAAAGCCAAATGTTACAGACTTATATACTAACATACATACTACATCTTAAATATACATTTAACCCTAAGGAAATATCTTACGATTTGTTACTGTGGCTGCCAGATGGCACCTGTCAACCTAGTAGACTAGGCCCAGGTTGTTCAGGCCACCTCATATTTTTTTTATTCAGAGTTTGTTTCCCCTACCTATCATCGGATCACAACTTCTGACTTACACCAGGTATCTAATCACTGCTAGGTAAACAGGGGCTACACTACAAAGACTTTTGACTTTTGACCTGACCCAGGGCCTCCTGTGTGTGAGTCAGGCACGCTAACCACTGCGCTGCCATGCTGTGATTTTGAGATGTTATAGCTGCATCTCAGTTCTTTGAAAGTCTCTAGTGCAGAAATATATAGATGCAAAAGAGCAGTGGGAAGAATTTAGACTGGAAAAGTTCTGCATGAAAAAAAGAGCCTAGGGATGTGATGTCATGACCTCTTCAGTTTTTTTTTGGAATTTATTCTGGTCTTGTTATAAGTGGATCATTTTCTTTCCCAAAAATGACCAGCCCATCTCCTATATTCCATGAGTATGGCACCCTTTAAACCTTTTAACCACAACTAGATTTTAGAAATAAATTCTTCGACTAAGTGTGTTCAGTCATGGATAATTTTTGTTTTCACCAGAACTTCCTGAATGGCTTGTGGGGAAAGCTTGCTTCAGAGATCCTGACTCAAAATTGGGAGAATGCCCTTGAAGATCTGAATCGCCTCAAAGAGTTCATTGAGAGCAACATGACCACCTCGCCCCTCCAGGCACTTCAGCAACGCACTTGGCTCATCCACTGGTCACTCTTTGTATTCTTCAATCATCCCAAAGGTAGTAAATTGATGTAGTGCCATGGAATTATCAATAATTAGTCTGACCTTGTTTTAAAAGCTTTTAGCAGCTAAAAGAAGTCCATCAAATATAGTACAAATTCCAGAGTTAAATTTTTCTGGTGTTATTCTTGACTAATCAGTATTATTATTACACTAACAAAATTAATGGTTTTTCCTTATCTCTAGGCCGGGAACTGATCATCGAAATGTTCTTGTATCAGCAGCCATATCTCAATGCAATACAGACCATGTGTCCCCATGTACTGCGATACTTGGCAACTGCTGTGGTCATCAACAAGAACAGCAGGAGGGCAGCCATGAAGGTTAGTCTCAATTTTTTAATTAATTTATGGAAAGGCATGATATTAATATAGTCATCCTTATCTTTTGAACATGCTTGCTACACTTAGCAGAATGAGCTGTGGGAAATACCTAAATGAAGGTGGATTAATAGGACTGACTCCTCTCTAACTTTATTTGATGTTTCCTTTCTGACCATTTTGTTGCTGCTGTGGTAGGCAGTCACTGTTCTCTCAAGTCTGTTGATATTAGTTTTCCAGAGGATTATGTTCTTTTATTCATCAGTGATCTCATCTCTATCAGACTCATTGTCTTACCCAATCATATGCTGGTGATACCAATCTGCACAAGTCCATATCTATTCCTAAACATTCTGTCCGTCAGGAATTGAACAGTTCACACAGGGCTTTCTTCTTCCAGGACTTGGTGAAAGTGATCCAGCAGGAGAGCTACACCTACAAGGACCCCATCACAGAGTTCCTGGCTCACCTTTATGTTGACTTTGACTTTGATGCAGCCCAAGAGAAACTACAGCAGTGTGCTGCTGTATTGGAAAATGACTTCTTTTTAGTGGCTTGTCAGAATGACTTCATTGAAAATGCTCGACTCATGATCTTTGAGCTTTTCTGCAGAATCCACCAGTGCATCAGTATAAAGTGAGTGATTGAGGGTGGGATGGAGCTTATTCATCACTGATATACATCTACAAACAGATGAGTAGGATGTCTGAAATCATTGTAGAATCATGGAATGGTATGGAAACAAGCTTGTGGATAATTGGCTGTTATGTTCTCTCTTCCCCTTCACTCAGTTGCAACAGATGGATTATTGAAAACAGTTCTTAAGAAGATAAAAAGAATTTTTAGTAAGGAATGATGTTACATAGTCACTTACATTTTTCAGAGGCTTTATAGTGATCTTGTCACTGTAGGATGTCATAACCAGTTTTTTTATTTATTATTACTTCCATCATAGACTGGCATTTGTGTTCCTTACATAAACAGCTTTTGTTTTATTCCTGTTAGTAGGATCATCATTAATCCACTTACTATGTTGATCTTGTGTTGATCTCTTATAAAAAAAATATTTCCAAGAAGTAGTATCACATGCCAGTGTTCCATTACAGCATGCTGGCTGATAAGCTCAACATGAGCCCAAAGGAAGCTGAACGCTGGATAGTCAACCTGATTAGACAAGCCAAACTTGATGCAAAGATAGACTCCCAGCAGGGCCATGTGGTGATGGGAACTCAGGCTGTCTCTCCATACCAGCAACTTATTGAGAAAACTAAGACTCTCAGCTTCCGCACACAGATGCTTGCCATCAATGTTGAGAAGAAGGCAACAGCGAGATACAGTGAGGTGAGTGCTGGCAGGTACTTAAGTATATCTCTCTCTCTCTCTCTCTCTCTCTCTCTCTCTCTCTCTCTCTCTCTCTCTCTCTCTCTCTCTCTCTCTCTCTCTCTCTCTCTCTCTCTCTCTCTCTCTCTCTCTCTCTCTCTCTCTCTCTCTCTCTCTCTCTCTCTCTCTCTCTCTCTCTCTCTCTCTCTCTCTCTCTCTCCTTTCATTCATTCTCTGGAGGATGTTATACAAATATATAGAATTGTAGTAGTGAGTCATGAGATGGTGATGGAGTAGTGGAGGAGAGTATGAAATAGAGGATGGGGATAAGAATGGGATAGAAGGATGAATAGGGAGTGATAGGGGAGGAGGAGAGGTTTCACTGCCTACATCAGAGGCAGATCCATCCATCCAGTGACATCTTGATAATGAGGTCAGGTGTTACCTACATGGAGACGTGTATACAGGTAAAAATAGTTTCTTTATTGTGAAACCAAGTTTGCTACATGAGACCAGAAATTGTAAACAGATACCAAAGACACTTAGAGAAGAACAGTGCTTTATAGATGATAATTTGACGTGGAAATTGGGCCTCTTACATTTTAAGATTTGTTGAAACATTCATAATACTTTTATTGTATTCCAGGGTCCAAGCTGGGCTGTTGCAAGTTAATATTTACATTTATACGGCCAGACTCCTTCAGCTACCATATCCAAGACCTACAGTTTATATAATGACAAGGTATGAAATAAAGAGCTGGAAAGTAAACATATTGTATTAAAGAATACCCTAATTAATCACAATTTTTCTTAGAAATAACTTCTGATTTGGATATATTGCTCATTATTGACAGTTCTGTTAAACTGAAAATACTTGACTTTGATAGAACTGAGAGGTATGCATTGCAGAATGAAGAAGCTGGGATTGCTAATGTCAACCAAACAGTAGAACTCTAGAAAATTATTCATTAATAACAGGCAAAATGAAGACCCCAACACAATCAGTGAACTTTTGAAGTACGCAGAGTAAACATTGCATGAGGCAAAGCAGGTGATGCTATTTTTTTGTGGAGGAGGGGAGGAGGAAGTTGTAGCATGCCGCACAAAAATGCAAACTTGCTCAGCACGAGAGCTTGGAAATGTCACAACTCACTCGCAAGGAAACACCCGAGACTTAAAATAATGTAAGCTAAGGAACTTTTTTCCCCCTTCATCATGGAAGTGTTCACGAGTATGCTAAGTGCAATGCTTGATTCAGACAAGTTGAATACACAAGCAGAATTCCAGTATTATTCAACAGCTGACCATGTACTAAATTTCATTAATATAGTAGTGAAAAAAAAAAAAATAAATAAAAAGCTGGATACATTTAAACTCTTCAAATATAGAAAAAAGTAGCTTGTTACTAGCCAGGAAAGAATGAAAGAGTGAAGAGGAAATTAACTGACCATGGTCTGTTGGACCGTTTATTTATTTATTTATTATATCTATTTTATTATATCATTACTTTTTTTTTTTATTAGGCGCGAGGGTGAGACTCATACATACAGTAGGATAAAATAATGACAAGAACAGAGAAATTTGCAGTTTGCATTAAGAGAGTTGTGGCTTGATTGCTTGTAAAGGTAGGCTGTCGCCAGTGGACCGGTGGAGAGTTGGTTGAATGTCCATCATTTGGGGGTAAGCCTCCCACAGAAAGTCATGTGTTGGTGTGTTTGTTGTGAGAAAGTCCCTTTATTGTCAAAATAGGCAACAATTCCCTATATTGCTTAGTTCTCTTAAGTTTTCACAGCTACCTCTTACGGGTGGGGGGCCATTAGGGCAATGATCATCATCATGAGACCAAAAAAAAAGAAAAAAAAAGTTATAGAATTTTTGTTTCACTCTTCCAATGACACGCATGCTTGTCTTGATAGTAAAGCTAACATTCGAATCAGTTACTGTTATTTTGTATCATTTTGAAGAAATTTCATGTGCTGAAAGCAAAATGATGTAATAAATCTCTCAGACTGTTAGAACATAAGTCATCTGGTAACTTGACTGCTTCCGCCCCCATAAAAAAAGAAAAGAAAAAAAAAAAGAAAAGTCAGTGTTCATTTTACATAAGCACATGCACCGCCTCTTGCATATGTTTCAAACGGTAAGTTCAGCTAACATACAGTTTTCCATACTACATGGAATTGGTGGAGCCACACCACAGACGTGATTGGTTGATGAAGTCACGTCGACACTTATGATCGGAGGCTGTTCCACAAGCAACGTCCTCTGGGAAGTTACTCAAACGAAACAGCGTCTTTAACAAGAACTTGCGAGTTAAATGATATGAAGAAGTCTGATTATTTAATTATTAGAATATAACCCAACACTTCCTTCTTTTTCCTAGATCTTTAGTTATTCGAAACTGTTTATTCACAGAAGATTGTCCTAGTGCATTACTCAAAAGGATCCCCATTCAAGTAGGTCAAGTCTGTTCTCTCGTCTTTAAACCTCTTATGTCACCCCATACATGCATATTCTAGCACTCCGGTAGTTTTGCAACCCATCTTTACCTGACAGGCATCTTCAGTTAATTGTAGCAGTATTTACCATCAGTCTTTGAGTGCCATGCCTTCTCCATTTCTTGACTTTAGTAAGGTTTTCTTAGACATTTACTAAAAAAAAGGTATATAGTACAAAACGTATTCTACCTGTTAGAATTTTTTTCCGCCCAAAATAAGCCTTTTCTTTATGGTTCATTTTGACCTGAAAGCATGCAATGACTGAAAGAAAAGAAAGATTGTAAATCGTTCACGAGAGAGAGAGAGAGAGAGAGAGAGAGAGAGAGAGAGAGAGAGAGAGAGAGTACGCACCCAAGCACAAAACTCCCACTCCCGTCATGGTGAGCTTTTGAAGGTCGAAGCTGCTACTGCCTGCCCTGGTTATGAGTGGAAAGAGCAGAAAAGTCAATTTCGCTGTAGAAAGTTGACTCATTCAGTTCCAATCCCACTGAAGTGTGTGTGTGTGTGTGTGTGTGTATAGGGAAGAGAAAGGCCGGTCCCTCCCTGCGTGTGGTTCATTCAGCGCCGGAGCGTCATGCAGGAGAGTCATACAATAGGTCTCGTCTTGGCGCCACTGGACAATAATTTCAGTGAGTTTTGGTTCCCCCCCCTTCTCTCTCTTTTTCTGTATATTGTGCAGTTAAAGTGAAGACACTTTTAGGTATACGTGTCAAAGAAACTCAATAAACTTTCCAGGAACTATTTGATTCGTGCAGTTCATCTGGGAAATTTACAAAAAAAAAAGCTTTATACTCTGCTGTGCTCGCTTCTCTGGGTGCGCCCCAACATGCGCAGAGAAGCCTGAAGCCATACCACGTCTCACTGCCACAAGAAGGTAAGTCATTGGCTCAAAGTATTCAGAAACACTTTGCTCTCTCATCACGACTATTTCCAAAGGCCACAAGTTCTCAAGAGCGTTTTTCCAGTTCATAATGTAGAAATCTTGTAAATTTGTCACCAGAAGCATTAAAAAAAAAAAAAAATCCTTAAAACAATGTAACTTCTTTAACTAGAGCCTCTTGGAAGTAGTGGAAGTGCGGCGCAGAAGTGATTCAGAATATGGTCCATTGACTCACTAGTTTTAAGTTATAAAAGTTTTGGTATCAACAACATTACTGACGGGCAAAGAGGGAGGAAACATCCATTCATATATTTATTTCATTACTTAGTTATTATTATTATTATTATTATTATTATTATTATTATTATTATTATCATTATTTTTAAGTTTCATTTTTCGGTTGTCTTTGTTTTGTTTATGTCAAACGATTAAAAGTTGTTCTAATGCGATGCTATTATAAATTTGCCTCACTCTAGCACGATTTTTTTCTATAGTTGTTGTTGTTGTTGTTGTTGTTGTTGTTCTTGTTGTTGTTGTTGTTACAGTGAAACAGATAATTTCATTCATCTGAAAAAAAAAAATCCATTGTGATCTGTTAGGGTCACGTGTTCAGTTGAGACATTCTTAAAAGTTACTAAACACTGCACGTGGCGGCAGCAGAGTTCAGCAGATGGTGTCAAGGAAGACTGAGGAGAGAGAGAGAGAGAGAGAGAGAGAGAGAGAGAGAGAGAGAGAGAGAGAGAGAGAGAGAGAGAGAGAGAGAGAGAGAGAGAGAGAGAGAGAGAGAGAACAAAATATCGCTATGTATAAGGAGCAAACGCCAGAAATTCACCAATTATCAAATTTGTTAAGAAAGGTCATCTTTGACATCTGCTGCAAGATTGCGCTTCATGATCATGTATAGTTATGTTGCATGTCATTACTCATTAGTAATCATCAGTGCGATCACCAGTGGCCTCAAGGGAATATTCTCTCTCTCTCTCTCTCTCTCTCTCTCTCTCTCTCTCTCTCTCTCTCTCTCTCTCGATTGGGGCGCCGGAAATAAAAAAAAAAATCCATTACCGCTATTATTGCCCTCAGCGGCGACGCACCTTTCTTATTTTTGCTATTTGCGTTCCTCAATAAGATTTCTGTGAAATTTTAAAACGGCCAGTGATCGTGTCATCTTAATTTGAGGCGTGACATGTGTTAGTCAGTCCGCTGTGTAAGAGAAAAAAACTGTTCACTCATTTTCTCACACCATTTCTTGGCGATTGACAGACAAATTTTCCGGTTTTTCTTGGTTTATAGTATCTTGGAGAGAGAGAGAGAGAGAGAGAGAGAGAGAGAGAGAGAGAGAGAGAGAGAGAGAGAGAGAGAGAGAGAGAACTTTTTGGGTCTGAAAAAAAAATAATAAAAAATAAAAAAAATAAATAAAATTGTAACGTAACACTTGTACTGTGACTTCTGAGAGAGAGAGAGAGAGAGAGAGAGAGAGAGAGAGAGAGAGAGAGAGATGGACCCACGCCGTCAAACAGACCAAGGTTGTCACGGTGCCGCTGAATCGCCCTTGATCATCTGCACAATTTGAGGTTCTCGCCTACTTTTGCTGGAATCAGAGATGATCGAAATCTAAACAACATCTTACGTGGGAACTGTTGCTTTGCTGATCTGTGTGAAGAGAGCTGGCACCACTGCTGCGGAACACTACAACTACCAATTATCAAGTGTTATTGTCTCCTATAGGTAGCACTATTAGGTATCTCTCTCTCTCTCTCTCTCTCTCTCTCTCTCTCTCTCTCTCTCTCTCTCTCTCTCTCTCTCTCTCTCTCTCTCTCTCTCTCTCTCTCTCCTACAAGCTGACAATGATAAAAGAAAAGAAAAACACACTACTTATCAAAGACAATAATACTCCATGGTTGGTATTTGTATTTTTTTTTTTTTTTTTCGCAGCAGGGGTGCCAATTTTTTTCTTCACGAGCATCAAGTGTGTGTGCGTGCATGTGTGTGTGTGTGTGTGTGTGTGTGTGTGTGTGTGTGTGTTTCGCTGTCTCCCCTTCCCCTGGTGTAGAGGCAACGTTCCATGTGGTGGAGTGGAGCGTGGTAATGTGGAGCGTGACGAAGATGGGGTGTGTGCCGCGGTGGTGGTGGTCAGGGAGGTGCGAGGCGTGTGATGAACAGTGTGTGTGTGTGTGTGTGTGTGTGTGTGTGTGATAGCAAAGTGTCGGCTGTGAGCTCATTATTTACTTCCGCAGTATTACTGTTCTTGGTCAAAACAGTGTAGCATGAGTTTGATATCACCATTCTTTCTCCGTAGATAATGTGCTCATTTCACACATTCTGTGTTTTCTTTGACAGGACACGAGTAGTTCAGTTTAACAAATATTTAAATATTAATGTTTTGTTTACCTCATGGCACCAACAACAGCGTAAAGATACAGTAATCTGATATATATGTCCATGGGATTGTGTCTGACCTTGGATCTTGCGCTCTGAATGCCCCTCAATTATTTACACCCACCACCAATCCGTCTCAAGCCAGCCTTAAAGCTTTTCCTGTAGGAAGTGCAACAACTGGCGATCGAGCGTCAGTCGGTGGAAGGCATCGCTGTCCTGTTACTATAACGGCGCTGGATATCAAACCGCTGAGCAACACCGGTGTGACTCTGTTTAATTTCTATTACACAAGAGACGTTCATGCAATTCTCCATCAGAACATGCGTAAAATTCCATTGTTCTCTTCCTCCTCCCCTTTCTTCCAAACTACGTAACGAATACTAAACCAAAAACATATATAGTTTATGTAAAACACTCATGTTACTTTGAACGAAGTTCACACACACACACACACACACACACACACACACACAGCACGCGTGAGTGAACAACACACACGCACTCTCGTTACCACATGAGTGAACGACGTTTTACACACACACACACACACACACAGGGGGACAGACAGCCACACGGTAAGTGGGCGACAAGGTGGTTGACTGACACGACCCATATCCCAAGATGGCGGTGCTTAACTTGACATAGTTGTGGTGATGGTGTTAATGCATACTTAACTGGTGATAGCAAGCGCGGTGATGGTGATGAAAGCTGAATCGGCGGTGGAGGGGAGAGGAGTGAGAGTCCAGGCAGGTAGACTGAAGACAGTTATTCCTCCTGGTCGTCCCTCCAGCGGCGTGGGTCCACACAACAATGGTCACGCGCCTCCAGTGTGCGGGGCTGCCGTGGGCTGTGCTAGACTGTTAGTACTCTTTATCAGAGGCACAAGATGACGCATGGGTATTCGATGGAAGAGAAGGGGGATTTCTTCTAGTGGTGACTGTCTTGTCTCATAACTGTTTCTCCACTTGCTGGTTGAATGACCCTTCAACCATTTCAATACTAGTGTTTGCCTCATCCTTCCATAATCATAAATCGCCCTGAGACACTCTCCAGCCGCCACTTCTTAATATTGCACTGGCTAGAAACTAAAACATATATTCTTGAAACCCCTCCTTTATTGCTGGTGCTTTTAAAGACTTTTGTATAGAGCTTTTGGTGGTGCCAGTTGTTCTATATCGTGGTGAAAGGGTTAAGGAGATCCGCGTATCTGTTCTATGAATATATCCCCAATTTTGAAATTTATTTCAAAAGAAAAGTAGCCACATTGCATGCTCGCGACAATAACCTTGTTGTTGAGTCGCCTTGTCATGGAACTCTGTACGAATATTACTGTTTGAATCACGATTTTCGTATTGCAACATGGAATATACTGCTCAGTCATTCATTGCAGGGGCGGCACAATGGTGTCGAGGCACCTCGCTGTTGCTGTGCTTCTTCTACTGGAGGTTCGTCCTGTCCCTGCCAATCTCTTCGCACTGTCAGGTAGAGCTGAGGCCAGTCTTATGAACATCACCAAGGAAGCACCCGGATGGCAGACTAAGAGCGACCATGTGGATGACATCCTCCTGGGCAGGTCAAGACCCTTCGTGCCCTTCAACAGCTTGACCTTTTCTAATGACTCTTCATCCCCGTCCTCCTCATTCACATGGGTGCCCCCTAATATGGAGAGCATAAGACAGAAAATTGCCAACAGCAAACTGGCAGGCAAAAAGCCAGGCAATCTCAAACCAGTGGCTGCAACACCAACACCTGCTGCGATGACGAAGTCCACGCCTCCTCCGCGTCCCTCCTCGCTGATAGGACTGACCAACTACTCTCGCCCCGATATGCCTCACCAAAGTTGGGATAACATGGGTATTGTCGACCAGACTCACTTACCCTCTCCTCAAGCCACTCACAGCGTCTTCAGTAATTCAGGCATGAGGACACCTGCCAGTATTGGATCTAGCAGCAGCAAGCGGCCGCCGCCCACAACTACAGCGACGCCAACACTGTACACCTGGAGCACTGTTTCAGATAACGAGGTGACGAAAACACCTCCACCCGTCAGGCCGCCTCACATGTCCATTCTCTACACCATGAAGCCTTCCTCTTTCGCTGTTAGTCTGCCCTCAGTGGTTATCGGTGTAGGGCGCCCATCGTCACCTAGGCCATTTTTCTCCGTCAGGCCTTCCTCCTCCCCAGCCAGACCCTCATACGTGTCGTCAAGCCCTTCGATTACGTTGCCTCTGTCCATCACGCTCTCTCCACCAACCAGGGCCCCTCCACCACCAACCAGAGCCTCTCCTCCACCACCAACCAGGGCCTCTCCTCCACCACCAACCAGGGCCTCTCCTCCACCACCAACCAGGGCCCCTCCACCACTACCAACCAGGGCCCCTCCACCACTAACCAGGGCCCCTCCACCATCAACAACCAGGGCCCCTCCTCCACTACCAACCAGACCTCCTTCTCCACCACCAACAACCAGGACCCCTCCTCCACCAACCACTATCCCTCCTCCACCACCAACCAGATTCTTTCCACCACCACCACCACCACCACCACCAACCAAAGTCCCTCCAGCACCACCAACCAGAGCCCCTCCACCATCACTAACCAAACCACCACCACCACCGCCCAGACCCCGTCCACCACCAACCAGACGCTCATCACCATCAGCTAGACCTCCACCACCATCAACCAGACTCCCTCCACCACCCAGACCCCGTCCATCACCAATCAGACCTTCACCACCACCAACCAGACTTCCACCACCAACACCGCCACCCAGACAACGTCCACCACCAACCACTCCTCCACTACCACCAACCAGACTCCCTCCACCACCACCACCAGCCAGACCCCTTCCACCAACTACTACCCCACCAGCAGTTGCATCCACATTACCCCCAATCAGGCCAGCTTCCCAAGCCACACAGTCCCCAGCCCTCGTCCCTGCAGTCACGTGGTTTCCCCTGCCTCAGGTGTTCACTCTTCCCAGCACCACGCCACCGGTCTCCTATGCACAGGGAATTGTAACCTGGTTCCCCCCTTACACCAAACTCTCCCAGGCCAATAGCAGCCACACGGCAGCCACTTCTGAACCAGGTTCATTCTCTGTAGCCTCATCCTTCCCCTCCACTCCTCCTGCACCAGTTTCGTTAAAATTAAGCCAGCCTCCAGGATCAAAATACCAAGTTAGGCCTCATGCGAGACCTGGAAGTCTGCGCCCCTCTATCATAACGTGGCGGCCGAGTTATGAACCGATTATTGTCAAGCAGCCTTCCACCACAGCCCACAGTGGCGACCTCCTCGTCACCTTCACTCCCAGACCACACGGCGCCGTGCAGGAAGATACAACACTCTCCCCGGCCACTTCCTCCTCCAAGCTGCCTCCATTAAAATCCTCTGCCGCCTCACTTGTCAACAACTATCCATTTAGAATCAAGACGCAATGGAACGCATTCTCACACGGGTCAACGCCTCGCCCTCCCATCAGGCTGACCGAGACTCCTGAGGCTGCCACACCAACACCTGCTTCCCTTGCCGTGTTGCATGCCAGCGCTCAAACAGAGATGCAAAACACAAAGAAAGAAGGCCCACAGACACAAATCACTCAACCTTCGTCACACCCATTACCAGGTGCGGTCACGATCCCTCCTGGAGACAGTCAAGTTCTCCAGCAGGTCCTCAAGGACATGACGGGTGAGGAGGAAACAGTCATGGTGAAAAAAACTTCTTCCTCTCCACAAATGACGCAGCGTCCGAGTGTGAGCTCCCGTCCACCCGCAGGATTTCTGGCGGGAGGATTTGTGGTGAAGAGGAATGTGTCAGGCGTCACGAATCAAGGAGTAGAGGTGCGGCCCGAAAAACAGGGTGCTGTGAATTCTTTTAGTGGTATATCGTCTTTGTCGCGACCTACATCAACACCAGTAGCCACCACCACCACCACCACCACCACTAATGCTACTGCTCAAACCAGTCCAGCTGTAAATCCTGATTTAACTTTTCAGTCTTCCACTTCAGCAACTACAGCAACTAATAGCCTCCCGTCCACTCCTTACTGGTACGCATCCCCCTCCGGCGCCACTCATCCACTGGCACCATCCACCAAGCTGCCTCCTTTACACCACACCCACACACCGGTCTTTGCGTCACCAGGGGCCCCACATCCTGGGATCCCCGCGGGAGGTTACCAGAGCATGCCACACCACCACCTCCACGCTCCGCCCACCGCTCAAGAAGGTAACGTCTTCTATGACTTTGAGTACAACCTTTACGATGACGAGTTAAGTGAGTACTACGCTGCTTACGATACTGCCGGGGATGAGCATGGACACAACATGACGGGCGTCGTGCCTCCTCCTCAGAGTTTTGGTATTTCTCTGCCACAGTTTCCTAACCTTCAGATCCTCACTTGGCCTTACACTGTTGCTCCAACTCCGACGCCTCATTTGCCTCTCCAGACACCCTCTTCAATCACTTCTGGACCAGACATGGACGACTTTGACATTGTGACTGAGACACATTCTTACCAAGACGTCACCACTCCTCAATATCCTTCAAAGGCCACACCTCCACAGCCTCCATGGCCACCTATCCTTCCCTTTCTTCATCACCCGCATCCAGACTTGCTCCAGTCTTTTGCCTTAACCTCTATGCCTTTTTATTCTGACTCAATAAACGGATTCGATGGTGACCATCCCTCACATTCAGATCAGCTGCCAGGTGATGGTGGTGGTGGCGGTGCCGGCCATACCGGGCATCACGACACAATGGCGGCCCACCAACTAGCACTACCTTTACCACGTCCATCACTTGGTGAAGCTTTAACCAGTGCAGCCGGTGCCGCTCAGTACCCTCAACAGTTGACCTCACTGGACACTGGTACCACTAATGGACTCGGCGCCCTGCTGCAGTACCTCCCACAGGACTCTTTACTAGATGTAATAGACGCTATACAGGACCAGACCAACAACGCCCCACACGTGCCACCCTCACAGCCTCTCCACCACAGCCCGCACACCAGCCCCGTCTCTGACTACATCTTGCAGAGTTTCGGGATCCTAGATGTCCATCACTCGACAGAGGTGCCTCCTTCCATCCCTGCCAGTACTCCCCTGGTCACACGGCGTCCACCGACCATCTATGCTCCAGCCGTGACAAGTGGCGGGTTCCTGGGTCGTCCCAGGCCACAGGGGCACAAAGAAATGCTGCCGCCCCCTCATCTGAGCACCTTCCCCCCCTTCGAGCCTGCATACTCCAGCTACCTCAACCAGATCACCAACGAGGCGGCAGTGACTCCCCATCTTCATCCTGTCAGTAGCGTAACGGAAAAGACCACCACCACCACTTCCTCTTACTCACACGCAGTCGTCACCCCTATACCAGCCTATATCCCCGTTTCGCCTCCTACTGTGCCTCCTGCTCTACCACACGGCCTCTCCACCTTGTCGAGTGCCACACCAAACGGGAATGAAGCCAGTAGTGTTCGTGTGAATGTTGCTGGCGGAAATGGAGGTGGACGAGGCGGCAATAATAATAATAATAATAATAATAATAATAATAATAATAATAATAATAACAATAATCGCCGTAATAGTAATAATAACAGAGGTATTGAACCGGTGACGAGTCCTGTCTCCTTCACGCTGACAAACACTACATCTTCCTCCCCGGTAGTCTCCAGCACACCACCACCACCACCACCTCCTCCTCCCTCAACACCCCTACCACTCTCTCCCTCTCCACTACCATACACACCATACATTTCTTTCCTCCCTCCTTCTCACACAAACTTTTCATCTAATTACATGTCTTCTCCCTATCACCTCTCTCCCCTTCCTCCTCTGTACACCGGTCCCATGTCGCCACCCTTGTCGCCCTCTCCATTTGGCCTCTCATACCACCCTTCAGTCGATGCTAATATATCTCCTTCTTTTATATTTCCTCCTCCTCCTCCTACTCCTCCTCTTCCAACTCTTGCTTCAACTACTAACGAAAACAAAAAAGTAACTCATAAATTACACACTTACGACATTGCCTCTTCCGTCATTCCCAGTCCAACAATTGAAAGCAGTGAAGCGCCAGCAGCCCATAACCTCCACGCCCCGCCCTTGTTGGTGAGGGTGTGGGGGCTGGTGGAAGGGCGGCCTGTCCTGGTGGATCAAGTGCCGGTGCGTGAGCCCGTGTTTCCGTCGTCTTCTTCCCCCCTTGGTGTCGAGGCGTATGCTAAATTGCTGCCCGGACTGCTCACCGAGGCAGTTGCGGATGTAAGAAATTCCGCTTTTCCCCGTTCTGCCCGTCGTGCCAAACGCTTTGTTCCTGACAGCTGCTGCCCTCCTCTGGCTTCAGCTGGATGGCAACAGCGTGATGGGGCACAGCCAACACAGCTCTCAAAGCCTCCGTCTTCTCCTCTGACGGACAGTTTCAGCACGACTCGCGTGATCGATCTGTTGGTTCCCTCTCGTGGCCTCGCCAGTAGTGACCCGCATGCCAACAGAGGGAAAAGTGCCTCAGTTTTCAGTATTCGATATCCAGTGAATTTAGATTTCCAAGGAAAGCCGACATCAGGTTTGATGGCACTGCTTTCATCATCTGAGACACCACCAAGGCTTACAGAGGTCAGGACCACGATGAGGTCACCAGCAACACTCCTACAACAGTCTGTACCCAAAGGTGGAAAAAATAAGTCTCAAAGGTTCTACGCCCCTTCCAGTAGCCCTAGCAGATGGCCTCAAAAGACTGACATCTCACCAGTTATATACTTCGGAGGTGTTGGCAACCCCACGTATAACCATCTGCCGCTGTCGGTGGGAATGAAAATAAAGGAGGGAGAGCTCGCCCGCCTCCAACTCCTTGCCCACGTAACGGACTACTTAAAAAATTCTCACTCTCCAAATTATTCTTCCTTCCAGTCAGCCTCAGCCATTCCTGTCAGCGGCGGCCAGCACTTTGGCGGCCCCAGAGATGACAGTCCTTCTGAACATTCTTGGGTTAGTGCAGTGCACCCACTGCCCGGAAACGCTGCTTACCACGAATCAACCTCCAAGTTGTTTTCGGAGGGCCTGACAGACGTAAATTCATTGTTGTCTAACATGATTGGCAGTTCTCGCCGTCAACCCTTCCACTCTCATCCCTTACCAGCAGCGCTGCCCACCCTCAACACCTTGTGGGAAGGTCTCCAGCGCCATGCGATGACCAGTGCCAAGGTACCTCCGGACTACCAAAGTAATCAGGGTCTTCCTAGTCACAGACACCCTTCTGCCCATAATTCTGTGTTGAGTTACCGAGACCCACATCCCGGGCACTTCAAGCCCGCCGTTCCCCTCGGCCAGTTTTCAATCCATCCTTCATCTTCCAGCAGTTTCAGAACCACAAATCTCCAGGACCTTGACATTTTGCGTGGGCAAATGACACAATCATACATACATACATACATTCACTAGCCCATCAGAACACGGACGGGGATCTGCCTTGCCAGCGAAGGGGACGAGGTAAGATGCTTTGGGAACTTTGCATGTGCCAGCTCACGGTATAGCGGCCAACGCGCACACACACACGCACGCACACACACACACACACACACACACACACACACACACACACACACACACACACACACACACACACACACACACACACACACACATCCCATGGGATGATCACCTGCACTGAGCAGAACTCTAGAGACCTTGTGATAGAAAAAGACACAGCAGTCAACTATACAAGTAACTTTGTCCACAATGCACAGCCTGAGTAGCAACAGGAAAATTTGCACTTCAGAGGAGGAGAAGTGTTACAACATCTGTAGATTTTGCTTTTTTCATGCATGAATGAAATATCAGAATTTCGTTCGTAATTCACTGAAGTCACGTTTCAGTAAGGCGAAGATAATTACGGGAGGATTTTAAAGATTTCATATGCATGACATTCAGCGGATTTCTGTTCAAAGGTGAGAATTTTATTTGCATTTCTTTTAAAATTCTCAAGATTATAAGCTGGAGTATTGCGTTAATACCGTTATTGATTTATTACGAGCATTCATCTCCCTGGTACAGAAAAAAAATAATCATAATCAGAAAAGAAAATAGTCCTACTAGTGTTCAGGAAAAAAAAAATAATAATAATAATAATAACAGGTAATAGTATAAATGTAAGGTTTCCCATGTGATCATGCCTTGCATCCTTACATGGCTGGTGGGTCTTGCAGGTCCCGGCGTCACGGCAGCAGGCATGAGCGGCACTCACCCGGAGCAGGAGCCTCACGTCCTGGTGAAGGTGTGGAGTGCAGAGGGCGGCCGCTTCACTTTGGTGTCCAGCAGCCGCGTGCCTTCCCATGCCCTGGCCTCCAACAACATCCCCGACCTGCAGCCCACATCACCCCCGCCACCACTGCTCTTCCCTCACTACACTTTCCAATACCCGAAAACACACTCCACCTCTCCTCACTCCATCTCTCCTGAGAGCGGCTCCCCAGGCCCGCTTCCCCACCCTGCCTTTACTTTCCCTTTGGTTCCATCCATCTTTCCTCCACGCCCTAGCCCTCTGCCCACACGCCTCTCATACACCACCCATACTCAACAAGGCACCAAGGACGCCCTTACGCACACCCCTCTTGTTTATGATTCCCTCAACACGAAGGAGCTACTGGAAGTCCTTAAATTGAAGCTACTGACGCAAGACTCCTCTCAGACTCATCCACAGGATCATGATCACCCTTGGCATCTTGATAGTGGCGTCACGCAGTCCCCAGTTATGCCCTCAACAATCAGGCAGGAAGCGGAGATTATGGAACAACCAGCCCAAGACCCACCACCTCATGGAAGCGTAAGCGACCCTCCTCATCTGGGCGACCCACTAAACCAAGCAGACTTTCTCCACAATCCCGTGTTTATCGTGGGAGTTAATGACTCTTTCTCTGAAAGCCACCTATCAATTCCACCTTTATCATCATCCACAAACGACACACTTGATTATTCCTACCACGAGACCTACCACTACTTCACCACCATCCCTGACCATCCTCCCCGGTCTCCGTCATCCCCAAGCCATCACTCAGGAATCCAACAATATGCACCACTGTATTCTGGACTGCTGCCACAAACACTGCAACACTTACCTCTCGCCGTCACAAATACCACGAGTTTGGATTCCTTTCAACTGGTTTCCCAGTACTCCTCTTTACTTCAAGACTCAAACTTTTATGAACCACAAAATTTCACCTTGGCGACGGGTCCTCCTACCTCGTCCCCACCTAGTAGTCCCCACCACACACCGCAACCAGTCTCCGTGCCTCCTCCAACCACTGGGGAGAGTTCCTCAAGCCCTGGCCTCACACTTCCAATTTCAAATCTTCTCGAAAACTCGATCTTGCTTAGCAACATCCTAGAAGAGCTGCTACAGGATCTGTCACATTCCAACAGTACACTCGGCCATCAAGAGACTTTGCCTCTCGAAGATGAGAGTGTTTCTTTGACGAACGACGTGCAACACCTGAAGGACCACTCCCCTCCACCCTCAGCCACGCCAGTATCCCACCAGACACTGATCAACCCACTCCTTCCGCCTCTCCTTCCCATTTTACTCGGACATAGTTTTTCCCCTGAGAGTTTCACCAGCGCTCCTCAGAACACTTCCTCAGGGACGCATTACAAAGTACCGCCCACAACTTCTGACATTTTTCTTCCGCCAAAACACAACATTGTGGCAGCCATGAAGGAGAGGCCACTTTCCTCAGCCACAGCCACAGACGACGCCTATTCACTCCCACATTTTTCTCCAGGGTCGGCCATTGCCACCAACATCTCCACTGCTCCAGGCGACACCAGCACCACCACCGCTCCCATCAATGCTTTGACCAGTGGTCTCCCTAATGATTCTGTGACGACTGAGTCCACAAGTCCTCCTCAAGTATCCACCTCCCATCCAGTAATATCTGCCCAATTTCTGAAGGACTCAAACAACTTGAAGGAGAGCAGTTTGTTCTTCCCTGATTGGACAGATAAATTGAATATTAAGCAGACTTCGTATCATGAGTCTCACACGCCCTCTCACCGCCAGCCTTCAAAGTATGTCACACCCTCCTCCGTCTCCCTCCACGCCTCCATTGCTTCATCTCCAGAATTATTTGAGGTTTTGACGAACCTTCAACACAGTCTACGCTCTCCTACCATGCCCGTCCGTCCACATCTCTCCAATCTAACAGAAAAAAATGAGTTTGATGATTTTCCAGCATATCTTGCTAATAACTTCATGAACCATACTTCGTTTCCTTCTATAGGACAGCACCTCACACCACCTGACGCTGATGGGATGGAAAGCGAGCACCAAGCCGGACTCAGTTCATGGACGTCCTTAGGGTCCAGCTCCGGAGAGCCTGCATGGCAAGACCTGCTCCAGCCATCCTACCTCGAGGCATTCTTCGCCGATCTGGACATGGAAGACCCTCACATTAGAAGGATCCTTCGCACGTTAGCGTTGATTTACATCTTTGCTATCAATCCACACCTCCACATTCTAAATTTGCAGGACAACCACCACGAGTCCCTCTCCTCTGCCCAAGTCTCCACGTCTCAGCTGTCTCTAAACACTGAGCCTGTCATCCTTAATTCTTTCAGTCCAGGGCAGGGAGGAGATGAACCTGTGCTTCTCAATGAGGTCCTTATGCCACATTCCATACTCCAGAAAGATGACTTCCCTTCATCGCATCAGGTGGAAGTCACGTCATCATCAGCATCGCTCAAGGATGATAATTTTCTTTCGAGAATCGAGCCCATAGCTCCGGTTGGCACCCCTGCATCCTCTGGGTCCTCAGGAGCAACCACAGAGAAGAGCCACATGGATGAGTGCCTCAAGAAGAGTTGGTGTGCCCTTGGGATGGCACTCACGATGGCAGCAGGAACGACGAGCGCAGTGGCAGTGCCACTGATGGTGCCACTACTGGGCCGTCGACGGAGGAAGCTGACATTCGCACCTCTCTCCAGCAGTAGCCCACACCTTCCTCCCCGCCTCTCACTTGCTGCTAAAATTGATTCCCGTCTACGACGGAGCCCAAAGACAATGCTGGCTGCCATCCTTCGTCGAATGGCTTTCCACAATCACCAGAACAGTGTCAGTTCTGTGGCTTCTATTGGTGGCGGTGGCAACAGCCGCCAGGAAAGTGATAGTGGTGTGGTGCACCACAGATTAAAGGCGCCGTCTGTAACCACGTCAGTCAGCTCCACTGATAAAGTTTTCAGTCATTCCAAGTCTTTCATTTCTGCCTCTCAACCGAGTGGCCTCGAGGAAGTGGATAATGCACGCAGCTTCTGAGTTTCCCTCCACCAAAGAGAAAAGCTTGTTCCCTTTGTCACAAATTCTCTGCATGTGTTTCATAATGAAAACAAAACTGGATAGGAAATTGTTCTTTAAATGGAGTATGTGACTGTCCAGGAAGCATGGGCGGCACGAGGCAGTGGAGGTGGACAGCCACGTCGATGTCACTGTCATGACTCTAAAGAGGTTCAGGCTGCACTTGCTTTACAATCAATCCTGACTTATGTCTGATACATTGGATTACACAAGGACTCATTCTATGGTTTGCAGCGGCATACATCTATCCAGGTCCGGATGTACACACACACACACACACACACACACACACACACACACACACACACACACACACGCACACACACACACACACACACACACACACACACACACACACACACACACACACACACACACACACACATATATATATATATATATATATATATATATATATATATATATATATATATATATATATATATATATATATATATATATATATATATATATATATATATATATATATATATATATATATATATATATATAAACCCGGGGACCTTGCTTACCTTGGAATCGCTGTGTTTGTCACGACAAATGAACAATAAAACTATTTACTCAAGAGCTGATGAGTTAGCTTTCTCTTTTGTTTTATTTATTCATTTATTTATTCATTTATTTATTTTATTTTATTTTGTTATTTATTTTTATTATTTATCTATTTATTTAGTTTCTTTCTTTCTTTCTTTCTTTTTTTTTCTAGTTCCCCAGTCTGGTAATTTTCCTCCACTGTGTCGCTTACCAACGGTATACCACGAGCCGTGTCCGTGAGTGAAATCAAGGGCAAGTATCGGATTGTGTATGTATCTGAGTATACATATATACTTTATAATCTGCAGTAACGGCGAGACTAGCTGAATATGCGAGGAAACACTCGAGATGCACAACAGTGATGTGTTTGGAATATTAAGACATGGTATAAAATGTTACATACATAATTACTATGTTCACTTTAAGTGACTCACGAGAATGTTCCCTAACACCACGCCCCTCCCCCCATCCCCCTGCCACTACAACATTCACAGGAACCGCTTGGTGGATAAGAATTTCACCTTTCCAGGTGCCATTATAAATCAATGTTTGTGCTCGCGGCCTGCCTGCTCTCTTTCCCATCCTTCATTTTCACAAAGCCTATTCACTTTAGGCTTCCAGAGGATGAAGAAAAGGTGAGGCTTAGTATATGGGTGATGTTCCACTGATTGAAAATTAGAACTAAGGCTGCGAAAGTTGCAGAAGAAAATATATCGAGACACTTTCTGTACCAGAAGAGCAGCCTGACTTGGAAACATTTGTGGTTTGTTTCCTCTCCAGATGGGGACTCTTCGGCTGTTATTACTGGAACCATTCCTAATTCTGAATTTTGATTGAAAGTTGTACGTGTGTTAGGTGTTGCAGTGTAATGTGAGGGGGAAGAGAGTTGTTTTTAGAGGGCAGGCTGTGACTGCCCTCTTGTGTTGTGAGGAAGAAAAACGTTCAGGGCGATCACAGCTGAATTAGAAGCAGGTTCACAGCACCCACCTATGGCATTCAAAAATACTCCTTATGGAATTCAACCCAGGTTTCATTTGTCACTGATGTGAGGGATGCTTCGGAATTATGGAATAATTAAACATAGTTAAACTACGCGAAATTATTTTAAGTGTTATCTCTGAACGTTTTTAGGGTAAAATACCCGCAAGCCCGTTCAAATGTTTGCCCGCTAACTCCATCTTTGGGAACGTGCATAGAGACTTGCGTGTCCTTTTCTTCAACATTCTTTCATGAGGCAGGCTCTTCACGTCTTGTTATTATGGAAGCAAGAAATCAAAATAAATAAATAAATAAATTATATACAGTACGCTTTCTTTAACCCCACTACGAATAATATTAGAAGCCATGATAAAGAAACAGTGCTAACCTTGACGCCAATTCATGACTGTCTATAAATGATCATGTCACTGAATGCTGAGCCGTGTGTAGCGATGCTATTGTTTACTGTCCCAAATGAGTCATCTTTCATTGTTCGAAACATTTACTCCTTTCATTTGTGTGCAATATGTTTTAATCTTTTAAAAACTGCAAGTGCTTTCACTCGTAAAACGTAATGGTGTGGATTTTAATGCGGTGATCATCTGTTATCCTTTTAACTGACGGGCCACTTAAAGCTCGTGTCGGGCTTTAGGACCCACAAATTAAGCACACAACCTTTTAACTGTGCTTGAAGGCACTGAAAACGTCCTCGCTTTGAGGAAGGGGCGCAGTGTACAATGTTGGGCAAAGAGAGGAAGGGGGAGGTACCAAAACTTCGGGAACCACTGTCCCAGGAGAAGTAAACTTCATCGTATTTCCTCTACACAAATATGAATTGCTGTCACTAATGATTATGCGTACACTTTGAAATCTTGGAAATATTGGATCAACAAACTCCTGAAATTTTCTTAATCGAAAATTTGGACATTCCATTTTACGTCGCCGAATAATAATAGTAATAATAATAATAATAATAATAATAATAATAATAATAATAATAATAATAATAATAATAATAATAATAATAATAATAGTAATCAAGGTATTATGATAATGTTATAGGTACACAAGTTAGTAACCTCGCGATGAATATAGGACAAGTCTACCACGCTGAAGGAAATGAGGTAAATGGAGAGAAGGATGAGGAAGTGAAGAGGAAGTTAAGTTGTCTGAGTTGGCCAACCGTTAGTGGCCGCTGTTCTACATCCACCCTTCCCCTCCGTCCACACTGGTGGAGCTTTTTTTTATTCCAGTGGAATGTATGTACAAGGTCATTGTGCTTTTCGTTTACGTGTATCAGTCTTTTTTCTTTAGTTACTGATAGCCGAACTAAGACAAACATACAAAACACCACCCCATAAAGAGGGATGGAGGAAATATAGGGGCCAAATACCAGCAAGTCACTTGAGGTTATGGAAGCTATCAGCAGTTACTCCTGCAGTGAGTCCATCAGCTGAGTCACTGGATGTAATGGCTAGCGGGGAGCATCATAACGCTCCTCACACTACTGCGGCCGCAACACTTAAAAGCGAGATGCAGCACGACCCTCTCTGGCACGGGGGCTGGCGGCTCTCGAGAGATAAACAACCAAGAAATCGGAAAAAGAAGAAAGTGTCGGATAGAGATAATGGTGAGGCAAGATGCTGCTACAAGCATGCACATCAAGTGTAAAGTATTCATTTTATCGTCTCAGTGAACCAGGAGCAAATAAATGAAAGGCCACGAATTCCAGACATCCCGGAAACTTGACAGGTAAGCGGTAAATGACTGTCTTTTTTTTTTCTTTCTTGCTTGAGATGACTTCCAGAGGCAAAACACACAACGTAATTGATTAAATGGATAATATAAACACCATATAGACGACAAGACAACAAGCTCATTTATTCCTCGTTTTGAACCTGGTCGTTGTTCTGAAATCGATCAAACATTGTTATCTTATTTAGATTTCAGAACAAGGACCAGGTTTAAAACGAGGAATAAATGAGGTTGTTGTCTTGTCGTCTATATGGTATTTGTTTTAAGATCGTTATACATTTAATCAGTTACGCTGTGTGTTTTGCAGCTCGAAGGCATGACAGTTTCAGAAATCAGAAAAAAAGCATGAAAGAAAAGAAAAATTGTACACGTGATGGTGTGGGATGCAACGCGGCCCTACTGGCTTGAGTGTGTGTGCTGCAAGGTGTGAGTCACGTCTTCCGCTGCCTGCTGCAAGCGTCTCGGTCACCAGCTGTCAGTTTGCGATCCATCAGCAGACACCAGTACAACTAGAGCTGACGCCAGTGTGGGTGCAGCTGTGCATCGCGACGGCAAGTGAGCGGAGGGAACAGATGCCTAAAGAAGACACCGAGGACATTAGACGCCCTTTGCCGGTCACCAAACTGGCGTATTGTTAGTAGTGGTCTCGAACCTACCCCCACATGCTGCACGACCGATCCGCACGCCCCACAGCCCTCCTGTGGTGCATGTCTGCCCTTGTGATAGGGGCGGCAGCTCGACTGGCTGCCCTCTCAGAACTTGCAGCGACTGTTGACAAAGCAGCTCATGATGAGAAAGGTATTACTGCATCCTTCCTTGTTATTGTTGTTGTTGGTGGCGGTGGTGGTGGTATTGGAGGTGGTGGAAGAGGTGGTTGTGGTGTTGTCAAGTAGTAGTAGTAGCAGTAGTAGTACTAGTTGTTGTTGTTGTTGTTGTTGTTGTTATTGTTGTTGTTGTTGTTGTTGTTGTTGTTGTTGTTGTTGTTGTTGTTGTTGTTGTTGTTGTTGCTGCTGCTGCCGCTATTACACGCACAGTATACTTGGATATACGGTTAATTTGTTTTGAAATGTAGATTTTAATATAGGCTGTCAGATTTTCAGATGGATTTTGAAATGGCTATTGTTATTTCAGAAACGATTTTGGCAAGAGACTCGAGACTCCCACCGGACAGCCAGCAGGTGACACAGCCATCTGCAACCCAAGGCGTTCCAGCTTTACTACAGCTCTTGTCGGTGCTCTGTCAGCCGTGCCGTACTGGTCCCTTGCTTTCGTCCTTCATGCACGAAAAAAATCACTTAGAAGTAAAACATCACAGAAGAGTGAAGAGATTCAAGGAAACAAATACCTCACTCCTCCACAGCAACAAACAAGCACAGTTATCCGCCAATGAGCCATCCCCATCCACAGGTTCCTCCTCTCTGTGGTTGCATCCTTCACAGAACAGATCCTTGGTTTCGGTAGGAAAGGTGACGGATAACCGTCTCCTTTCTATGAGACCTAAGAAGGGACAAGACCGTACTTGGAACCACTCTCCTACAAGGAGGATCGTTACCCTTAGGCCAGGGTGGTTCCTCATCAACCCGTGGAATCCAAACAGCCTTCGGTCAGTCTTTCGTCACGCTCTCGCATCGTTTCTAGAGGAGAGCAGTGCAGCCAACGACTTCAGCCAAAATTCCCCACAAGATCAAAACTTTGAGTGGGTCAGTAATCAACAGTCCACCCAAAGCTCTGCTCCTCCTCAAGATTTTCAGGGATTTCCAAAGAAGCAGCGTCAGCAAATGTATGCCACAGGGAGAAATCAACGTTCAACAGATACTTCAGTTATTCAAAGACTCCTTAGCCTGATACAGACTTATGGCAAGGATGATGAATTGATGGAATCCTCCTTTTTTAGGACAGGTTCTATAGAAACCTTTCCTCAACCTTCCCCTTCAAATTTTGATATCCACTCCGAGGCGCACACACAAACTCAAGAACAGGAACCATTTGAAATTCCTAGTAACCTTCTTAATGTTTTGGACTTGTACTACGATGCGAACCTTCATGACAGTGGGAACATAGATGAATCTATAAGCGGCGCTCTGGCTCCAGCTCCATCCTTGGAAGTGCCGCCCTACCCTAACAGTCAACCCTTCATTCCTGCCTACCACCAAGTCTTTCCGCCCAGTCCCCCAAATGTGGTGCAGGACAGCTTAGCGCCAGCTTCTCAATCGCCGTCATTTAGTTCTATTTCTTTGATTTCTTCGGTGGTCTCCAACCCCACGAGCTGCTTCGAGGACACGCTCTGCACCATAGGAATTGCTTTTGTCTTGGCTGTCGGCGCCTCCACCTTGATCCTGCTCCCTTTCTCCCAAGGTCGCCGGAGAAGAAGCCTTGATGATAAAGCGCACAACAGTGAAGACATGATGGAACCCTTGGTCAGCCGCCTCCTACAGCTAGAACAGTGCCTCTTTGTGCCGACCTTCTCCCGTCCGTCGCCCAAAGACGATCCCCAGCGCGCCAGTCACCAAAAGACAAAAAGACTACCTATTATGTGCATTACAAACTCGGGGAAAATTTTCTTTTCATCTTATTACATGAATTCACTGAGAGAGACGCAGTATGAACCTAAGCAACATGGATATTGAATCGTGATGCTGTGAAATGAATAATTAAATACATATAAGTGAACAAATTAGAATTAAAGTTTGCCTGTAAAACTGACGAAAATTAATAGGTTACCACACAGATTCTGTGTGTGGTTCTTTCCATTACAAGTGTGTCTATGTGTTGTGCAAAAGGCGATAAGAACAAAGACTGTGAACCATTATATTTGTAAACCATTTACAGATACGTAATATTCTAAGCTGTAGCTCTGATAGAGACCAAGGAAGAGCAAATGTAGTTGTTATGAGATATTTTGTAAACCTGCTATGCCTGATTATTATTCTTCTATATAGACGTCTGAGTGTTCCATGTGGCTTTATAAAGTAATTTTTTTTTTAAACTTTCCAAAAAATAATATTATAAATGGTAGCATATTATAAATTAAAGTTAACCACTCATATTTTAAGATAAGATATTGCGGAAGTGAATTTCCGGTTACAGCGCTTAGTAATAATGATGCCACTATATGTAGATGTAAGTAAAGGTGATCTCAAAGAGTATTAAACACCTAAACGACCTGCTGGTGTCATATAACTGGTGAATTGCTGGTTCATCCCTTAGAAAGCAATACCAGTATATTGTGAGTACTGGGCAAAAGACCGTATGAACATCATGTTTAGGTTGAAAATTTTCATATTAATTATGTATGTCATCTATATAATCCATAAACTCCCATAAAATAATGTAGTGGCAGAGCAAGCAGCAATGACAGCAGCAGCTTTTGGTCGGAGTGAAAGCGAATTTTCGGTTGCAGAGCTTAAGAATGATTATATCACTAGTTGTACGTATGTAAAGCTGATCTCTGATCTAAAAAAAAAAAAAAAAAAAAAAAAAAAAAAAAAAAAAAAAAAACGGGTTGTCGTAATATAGGACCTAACTGTTGAATTGTCGGTTTGATCCTTAGGTAGTTATGGTTGCTGGACAAAGACTGTATGGACATTATGCGCTGATTCAGATTTTTCATTTTAATTTGACATAATGTATATAACTTATAAACACTTGCCAGGAGAACAAAGTAGTGGTAGACCAATCAGCAGTACTCGAAGCAGCTTTAGGCCAGAATGGAAGTTATTTTTCGGCTGCAGCGCTTAGAAATAATTATATTATTTATTGTAAGTAAAGGTGATCTCATAGAAATGTCAAATAGTTAAACGGGATGTCATAATGTAACTGTCGAATTGCCGGTTCGACGTTTTTGGGTACTGAATAAAAAACCGTAGTATAGGTATCATGTATTAATTCATATTTTTATTTCAACCCTATACATAATTCAAATAACCTATAGAAACCGGGAAAAATACGATAGTCGCGGACCAGTGCAGCAGTACCGAAGCAGCTGTAGACCGAATTGGCTGCGACTTGAGGGAAGCGAGGCATGGCTGAGGTACAAGACGACGATCAGTGGCTGTATGGCGACGACAAGGACGAGGGCAAGGAAGAGGAAGGCGAGCTGAGTGAAAAGGCTGATGAGAGGGAGAAAACAGCCGAGGTGAGCTTTGGGGGCCAGTGTTCAGAGGTGGACAGAGGGGATGTCGGGTGCGCGGGCTGGCAGGAGCGGCGCTAAGGCAATGTTGATACTTCTGTTACTTGTAGTGATTCAGTGTGTTGGTAAGTTGTGTTACTATTCTGCGTCCTGTTGTGGCTGGGGTGGTGTATCCTGGTGTAAGTGGCTGGTCTAGTGTGTATGGGAGCCACTTACCTGCCCCAACCGCTAACCCAGAGAAACTTCCTATGTTGTCTTATGTTTGCAGGTGTTGCAGGCTTGGAAGGCTGAATTAATTGTTAAATCCGTCAGTGTTAATCTGAAATTGTGAAAGTAAATTTATCCTACTGATTTCGGGACACTTTTTGTGGGCAAAATAATGCTTTTTGTAATCATGATCAACACAATGAAGGGACCACCTGTAATATTAATCAACTGAATGAATCTAAACCTAAAACTAACATAAACAAGTCCTCAGATGAACTTGCTAAAGTCATATCAATATTATCTTTTCTGTGCTATGTCCCACGGTGCTTTCACTGACACTCGTCTAACAGAGAACCTGTACCTCTGTTAATTCTTTGCCTTAAGGGTTGCTTACTAAAATGGCAGTTTTGTACCTTCAATCAGCAAGGACGTCCATGGTCGAATATATACTTGTTTGTGTGTTTTGATGTGGTATAGTGGTAAATTTGCAGTTTGGCACCATACATCCTATCTTTTCTCATTCTCTATGCCTAATAAGTTTGGAGGCCTGGTGGGAAAGCAGGGTTTTATGGTGGGGGAAGCTAAATTTGGACATTCATGAAAAGGTCTAAGGATGAGACACCACATTTTGAAAACTGGAGAAATTTCTTGCCTAAACTAACTTAACCTAACCTACCTGGGGGGGCTTCAGCCTCCCCTGGAACACCCCCCTTGTGGACACTAATCTAACCTAACATTACCAAACCAGGGGACAAGACCCTTTAAGGACAGTAACTTAACCTAACCTAACCTGATTAGCTTTAGAGTCATTGTCTGTTATTTATTTATTATTTTGACCATTGTTGGCACTGCATTTTTATAATGGTCAGTCTGTGTTTATATGGGAATAAGTGATGTTGCTTTCAATACTGTGTTGGGGGGGGAGGTGCTGCCAGCAGGAGGGTGTTGCAGTGTCATAGTGGTGCAGCAACTTCTTAGCAAACTGCTCAAGGTGTGGCAGGTCTTCAGGGTGGTGAGGTGCAGGGTGTCAAAGGCTTCCTCATGGGTGGTATTTATGAGCCCCAAGATGTCCCAAACAGCCCTTCTCTGCACCCATTCAAGTTGATGGTGTAGGGTGAGGTTGAGGGAAGACATAAGCTTCAGGAGCATGAATGTGGAGTAGATGCTCACCAGCTTACACAGTGGAGTCCCTAGGAGTCTTTGCTGAATGTAGCCAGAGGCCCTTCCATGAGGCTTATAATGTGGAAGAAAAATGTGCTAATTTCTTGGGAATTTATAACACTGCTGTCAATAAGTATGTACCAAAAATGACAGAAAGAAAATTGGTAGAAAGACTGGTTTAATAGAAGATGTGAAAAAGCAAAAAAGAGACATGTTGCATGGAACAGGTGGGGAAAGAAGTTGAATGGTAAGACAAGAGAAGTTTATAAGAGAACTGGAAGCAAGACTTAGCAGAGAAGAAAAGGAATTTTTAAAGAGGTGTTATTGAAAGTTGTAATGGAGAACCCAAACTGTTCTTTAGGTTTGTTAGTGGAAAATTAAAATGTAAAGAAGTAATTGTTAAGCTAAAAGTCATAGGGACAACTTATGATATTCTTGAAATAGGATGACTTTTAGATGATGGGGAGCATCAAGAGGTAGAGAGTTGAGACTGTGGTAATATTTTTTATTTTATTTTATTTATTATTATTTTTTTGTAGAAATGTAAGAAGTGCTCTGGCCAAGGACAACAAAAATCAGTGCTGAGGAAAAAAAGCTTCCTGAAGTACCCTAAAGGAGATTGTTTTCATTTTGTCTTTATATATGGAAACAAACAGGAAGTTGTTAGAACACAAATTTCTGAAAATTGTGATAAAGAAAAATTAATATTGGTGGTAAGCTTGGTATTCATATTCATAGCAGTTATATTTATGCCTATATAAATGTTCAAGTGTTAATGTTTATGCTTTCACTTGTTTCATAGATATGATAATTTCTTTGGGAACGGCTCCTGTTTACCTTTGTTTTTAGTCACCTTAAAGCAGCGTCACATTGGGCAAATTTCTCCTAGTGTGCTGCTTGGATTTACATGTACTGCAAGCTGTACATGTAAAATAAAAATATATTGTCATACTATGAGTAAAATTTTCAACTATAAAACTTAGAAAAACAAAGTATATTTGCCAGTGTGTGCTTTTGATTTGATAGTGTGTATGTAGTGGTATGTGAAATTATTTATAGCGCTTAATTGACAACTGCAGATGGAAAGATAAACAATGTGCCGTGATGGAGTCCTGCATTAAGTTTTACTGGAGTGTGAAAGCATGGCACAAATTAATTGAGCTATAGTGAACCCAGACTTAATTAATACTTGGGGTGTTGACTGTAGCACCTGCTACAGCCAACAGCCAACAGCTATTGCCACTTCAACCCCAGAGTGACTGATCATGGCCAGCAATCACAGTCTGTGTACACACCGCCACATAGCCTATATGAGTTGCCAAGTGGAGTGAAAGATTTATTACAGCATCCTTGTTCCATCATCAAATCAAAAACCATTAAAGAAAACATGCAGTTATATGTAATAACATTTAATTTTTTAGTAATTAAGGGAAAATAAAGTAACTGAAAAAATGCTGCCTTGGGGTTTGTTGTTGGAATGACAAGGCATCAGTACAATGGCTCAGTCCCTGTGTGACACCAAACTTGCTGTGTCACTGGTCTTCACCAAAAATGGGCAGCATGCTGGCAGAAATTTGCTCTCTGTGGCACCACCTTTAGGATCTATGATATGTATTGTACAATGCAGATAAAATTTTGCTTCAATAAATATGTTTATAGAAGGTGATTGTAGAAATCCTAAATATTACTTTATCACTTCAGGAAAATGGCAAAGAAGATTCAACTACAGAAGGTGGAGAAGGACAGGATGCAGACAAGGACAAAGATGAAGACATGGAAAAAGACAAAGATCAAGATGGAGAAGATAGAGAAGACAGAGGTATTTGGTGGCATGTTTTTCAAGTTGGTGTATGAGGATACTAATTGTATTTCTTTTATGAAGATCCATTATAATCTATGACAACATGCTGTTGTCATGAGAGGCTCATCAGGACTTGCCAAAAATTATGGATGTTGGTGATTGCCTTTGCCTAATTGGCAACAGGGCGAATTTAGCATTACTATGCGTGTCTTGACAGATTCAAAGCTCTCGTGGCCAGTTCATTCTGCCTTCAGATCAATTTCTCAGCATTTTTATGTTTCTGCAAAGCTGTGCATGACATTGTTGGGCAGCAATAAGATTGAATCTCAGTGAGGACACCCAATATGATGACCAAGGCCAAAATCTATTTAATATACTTTGGCTGTCCTGTCCTTGTACATGTACACATCCATTTTTACAGTAGTAACAGAATTAGTAACTATTATATGCCTGCAGATGTTGAGAGTACTGGAGGAGTGTTGATTACCTAATTTATGCACTATTTTAATGTGAGAAGATTACGTAATTTATTACAATAACTCACATTTCCTTTTGATGTACTGATTTACTAATATCATATGCGTATTTCATTTCTATTAGTGCTTTATATTTTATTGCCAGGACATATTTCACTTTTTTTTTATGAAGGATTATATTTGATACACTATATTGCGTGTAATCAAAAGCCACAAATTAGTTTCCACTACTATAACTAAATGGGCATAAAATGAGTACAGACATTATTTTTATTTATTTATTTATTTACTTTTATTTTTATTTTATTTATTATATTTTTTTGTCAGTTTTCTGTTTCCTACCATTTGAATTTGTTTTTGCTGTGTCTTTGCAAATAAGTAACAAAGTCATTTGTTCTCAGACAAGGATGGAACAAATGATGATGCTGAGAAAGGTGATGAAGATGACAGCAGCGATGAGGATGATGTGACCATCACTATTGGGGCCTTGAAGACTCAGCCAGACATCATTCAGGCCCCCACAGCTTCACATCCTGTACGCTTCCAGCACAAGGTATGTACTTACATTGTTGGCAGAAAGAGGGGTCAAGTGAATCATGTGGTAACATGCACTTCAGATTTGTATCTGATATAACAATTGATCAGCCAAAGTGGAAGCTGCCAATTAGTGTGAATGAATAATCAAGTATTGTGATCATCTGTAGTATATCTTTCGGGGTGTGTGTGTGTGTGTGTGTGTGTGTGTGTTTTTATATACCAGTTGAGGGAATGAATAATCAAGTATTACAATCATTTGTAGTATGTTTTTTTTTTTCACCAGTCGTGGGAACACAGCATATGAACATATGGATGTGTAAAGTTCTAAACAAATGGTGCTTGGTTGTATACTAAATGTGAAGTCCAGCACTAGACACACTTTCAGATTGAAGCAAACATTTAAACAACTTAAAAAAAAAATTTACATTTGTTAAAATGTGTGCAATATTTGTTAAAGTGTTTGTGTGTGTGTGTGTGTGTGTGTGTGTGTGTGTGTGTGTGTGTAAGGGGACTCTGGCCTAGGGCAATAAAAAAGGCTACAAAAAAAGGTTCTACTGAAGGTGCCAGTTCCCAAAGTGTGTAATCAAAAGGGTTATCCAAAATTTGAGGAGAAGCATCTTGAAACTGTTGAAATCAAAGGCAGGAGGAAATACAGAAGCAAGCTAGGAGTTCCAGAGTTTACCTATAAAAGGGATGAAAGATTGAGAATACTAGTTAACTTTTTTATTAGGGAGGTGGACAGAATAGGGGTGAGAGAAAACAGAAAGCCTTGTGCAGTGATGTCACTGCATATAGTTAGCAGGATCAGAAGAACAGTTTGTGTGAAAGTAGCAATATAAAACAACAAGGGATGCAGTGTTGTGGCAAAGAAAGAGGGGCTGAAAATAGTTCAAGTGAGGAGTTGGTGAGATAAAATGCATTTGATTCCACCCATTTTGCTAGTTAGCTTCGTCTCTAAGTTAACTGAAATTGTAATCTCTTCCATTAAATGATGGCAATACTATTATGCCACAGTCTGTGCCCTTGTTTGGATTATTTATGCCAAAATTATGTTTTTGAGTAAAAATCTGTTTAATTTATTTCTTGTGTTCTCTTTGTGTTTAACTTTGATCTTAAATATTGATTGAATTCTGGACATTCTTTAAATCATTTGCTAGTAATTGGGTTAGATGTCATAATTTGCAAATGTAGCCTTTAACCTAACATAATTTGCTTTTTATTGAAAGAATACTTATTGCTTATTCCATGCTATAGGCAGCACCAAGTGCTGGCCTGAAGGATGAAGACTTCACTTCACCAGGGAAAGTGAATGGTGTGCCTATCACAGAATTCAGTATGGCAGAGTTGGAGGAGAAGCCATGGAGGTAATACTTGGCAAATATTTTTAGTTTCACCAAGTCCTTGATATATTCTAGTTAAATTCTTACACTAACTTCTTAACCACCATGCAGAGAATAATGTTTACATTTCTTAGTCTTGCATGTATGTATCACTTTGGCTTGATCTACAAATACATTAAAACTTACACAAGTTGGCATTCAATAAGTCAGAATTCCACATAAGTTGACAAGGTAACAAAATATTCAATTGAAAAGAATGTTCACAAAAGTGATCTCTGGAAAGTTTTTTTGCAATTCTGTTCCATGCCTATTAAACTTAATTTTTGTTCAGGTCTTGGGTTTATATATATATATATATATATATATATATATATATATATATATATATATATATATATATATATATATATATATATTATTTACAAGAATGTACATATATTAATCTTTTTAAGAAAACCGGGTGCAGACATCTCCGACTACTTCAACTACGGGTTCAATGAAGAGACCTGGTTCAGATACTGCGAACGTCAAAAGCGGATGAGAATCAACGAATCTGGAGCAGGCCTGGCTGGGCTTGGCATCAGTATAACAAAGGTATGTTAATGTAATTTTTTATGTTGTGAAAGTCTTGAAATTATGGCAACAATATAATGTTAATTCACATTTACAGTTAGCTCTTAATATATACAAATTATCTACTTATTGGAATTTTTGGAAGCTGTGTGCACATCATTCTAGTACTTGTGGGTGGTTGGTTCACACCCCCTGCCAAGTTTGAGAAGCTTCACCTCAGAACAGCTGCTGCTTCAAAGAGCTGACCTGTAGACAGCATAAAGTGTGACCCACTCACCAATCAAATACAGCTACTTAAGTATAAGCAGATGTGGTTTTCCATGGACTGAAAACTGAATTTCTATAATACAGGAAAAAAATGTAGTATTTGGTGTTATTCTATATTTGTAATTTCCAATTTTTTTTTTTTTTTTTTTTTTTTTTTTTTTTCTCTCTCTCCCTGCCTTATACATTTATCCATAATGAACATTCATAAATGTGTATTGGTAACCATCTCATATATACATAATATATGAGATGGTTACATCTCATATATTATGATTATATATACATAATAATTTATGCATCTTTTTAAGAACAAACAAGTTTATATAAAGCCTGCAAAAGCTAATACTCTGTATTCCCACTGCTCTTCCTCCCTTGTCCCAAACTGTGTTGAGGTGTTGGTTGTTTTTGCACTAGATTGTTTAGCATAATTATCATCCCCCCATCCACAATTTTTTTTCTCCATTGAATAATTACAAGTTTCCTTATTGGTCATATATTATTTAGTGATGATTATTAATATCTCTAAACTAAATACATGAGCTCAAAGTTGAGTTGCAGTCATCAAGGCAATGACTTTTTTTTACTTTGATTTTTATTAAGGAATGGGGGATAGGTATGAGTGCTCTTACTAGAAGTATCAGTCTATTGAATGTGGTAGATAAGGTGTATGGTAAGGTATTGATCAAGAGAATCCACAAAGATACAGATACGGATGTGATGTAGAAGGAGGCTTCAGGAGAGGAAGGGGCTGTGTAACTCGGTGTAAGATTTGTGTGACAGATTTGTGAAAAGTATTTAGCCAAAGGGAAAGAAGCATTCTGGAGTTTCGTGGATGTAGATAAGGCATATAAAAGAATCAATAAGGAAGGAATGTGGTGATATCTTGAAGTTGTATGGTGGAGGTTGTAAAAAGGGGTGAAAAATTTTCTTTATGAGAACAGTAGAGCATAATATATTATGTAAGGGTAGGAAATAGCACAAGTGAATGGTTTCCAGTCATGGTGGGTTATGTTAGGGATGTGCAATGTCACTATGGCTGTTTATCATCTGTATGGATGGTGTGATGAGGGAAGTTAATGCTAGATTGTTGGCTAGAGGATTAACATTACAAAATGGTGCCTTTTATATTGGCAGATGTGTGCTCTACTGTTTGTGAAATTAAAGAAAAGATTGAGACTGCTTGGCAAGTGAAGGAAACTTGGCTGCTATTTATTTAGAGATACCTTAGGTAGGAATGTCACTAATTTTAGGACAATAATGTTTGATTGTTTATAGATCCTTTAGATTTTTTAAGGCCACAGGATTGGTGGGATTATTTGTTTGTTTATAGATCCATTAGATTTTTTTAAGGCCATAGGATTGGTGGGATTGATGGGATTGCTCATTCATATATTTTGTATTTTCAGGGGATTTGTCCTCTAACTTGCTATGTATGGCAGGGGATAATTGTGCATCAGATCTGCAATACAGCTGTTTCATTATTTTCAGCCATTTGGCAACACTCCAAACACCATCCCAGTAACTATTGTGAATGACAATAGCAAGTATGGGGGGTCCGGATCTCAGCGTCCCAAGGCAGGACCTCCACCACGCAACAAAGGCATGGGACAGATTGATGTCATAGGAGGAGCTTCCAATCCTAACAAAACCAGCACTATTCAGGTATATGTGACATTTTTCTGCTCCTCTGAGTGCATCCATGTCTGGGAGATTCATTCTCATTTCTATACTTGTAGAGTACATCATAAATCAATTGTTTCATATTTGCTACAGGTCATGACAGCTGATAGGCGAGAATATTCCAACAAGGTGATGAGTGGCCCTCCCCCACCCCCATCCCAGCCTTCTTACAATGACATGGAGTAAGTAACATTTTGCCTTCATGCTCAAGCAATGTTTGTCCAAGTATTATTGAGGTTTGCCATTAAGACTTAAGTGCTGTTTGGACATGAACTGTTCAATTTTACAGGGTATTTTTAATGACCTGTTTAAAAGAGTACATTAAATAGTAATGTTGTGCATTGGTTCCATAGAAAGAGATCGGAATAAGTTATCCAAAGAATTCATAGTAGGAAGAAAAAAATGAAGGCAGAAATTTTCACAGCATACAAATAATGAAAGTGACTGCATAGGTGTTCACCAAGTGCTGGTGATACCATGTGTAAGAAGAGTTGACAATTAACTCTTGCAAAAGTTCATCATGTCTATGAATGACATCAGACATTCATCTTTGCTATCTGCCACATGGTAATAATTGAATAACTGAAATATAATTGTAAGTACTGTATAATAAAGTAATAAAGTTGTGGCAAGTGTAAGTTAGAGGAAAATTTGACATCTCTGTGAATTCCAGCTACAAACTATGCAAATGAGGATTGAGGTACAATATTATTATAAACATTTCTGTTCCTTGTTTTAAGGCATTTTATTAAAAATAGTTTAGTTTATCATAATGTTCAGGTGGCTTTCCTTTCTTGCTGATCACAGATAAGAAAATGGAAGATGCAAGGAAAGGGATCAAAACTTGCAAAGTTGCAAGTTTTGATAGATATCCAGTTAATTGTTTGAAGTCTGGTAGTTGAGTGGTTAGTGAAATCCTGAATGTATACTTCATGAGCAGTGTGGTTCCCTGTATAAGTGTTGTTAGTAGTTATGAATGTGGTCATTTTGTGGGTTCAGGTCTTTTGAAGAGAAAAGGAAAGGGTTTGGACAATCCTGAAATTGTATGTGCCAGACCTTACATGCTTTGGATTGCTCTTTTGGTGGTGTCACTGTGGGCTTGAGATCTTTGTGGTTGTGGGATAGGGATGGATTGCTTTAGGTTCAACAACCCTTATTGAGTGCAAACACTACAAAATGTACATGAGCACTATTAAGTATTCTAGAAGAACTTACAGCCTTCAGCAGGAGCAAGATGTGGTGGTGTTCTACAGTCGAGTCCTATTGATTTTATTTACATCTGTTTTCATCAGTATTTTATCTTAATAATTTTTATGTAGTTATCTTTACAGGTAAATTACAATTTCTCATTATCTTAATGCAAGCTTAAGGAATGCTGGGGATATGATTAGAGAGAGAGAGAGAGAGAGAGAGAGAGAGAGAGAGAGAGAGAGAGAGAGAGAGAGAGAGAGAGAGTATAATGTATGATATTCTTGTTTTAAAATAACCAAGCAAAACTCAGCATTATGTTGTGAAGTTTATAGTGTGTAGCCAAATATCTGCATCTAGCACATTTAATACTTGTCACCAAGTATTCACCTCTGCCTTTTCAGATTTGGCGGCAATCCATATGGAGATGCTTACTATCCTGGTGACAGTTCATTTTATGGTGGTGGTGGCGGCTTTGACAACCCCCAACCCTGGGGTGCAGGCCAGGCACCTCCTCCAATGGGTCAGAACAGCTGGGATGGGCCTGGATCAGTTCCTCCCCCAACTGTAACTCCAGTGTCTAGTGCCCCAGGGTATTTTGAAGAGGAGTCCATGAGTGCTCCACCTCCACCACCTGAGCCAGAGGAGGAAAGGCACAGGTAATGATTGAACTACTATTTTCTAGGTGTATTTCTTTAATTTTCTCATGTTTGATGTGACAAGAAAGGCAAGTTAAATATTGTTTATGTGTGAGGAAAAAGGTTGTATAAAAAAAAAGTAAGTTTTCGAAGTCTGAAGTTAGTTTTATTTTGGAAAATGCCCATAAATATTAGTCCATTCAGGTGTTCATTTTCTTATTTAGTGAAGTATACATGATAATTTAGAGCTGTGAACAAGTTATAAATTTCCTCACTTTTTTTTTTTCACTTTGACAAGAAAATTGGTGGTTTATGAGTGTGTGTGTGTGTGTATACCTTGAAAGTCAGCCTAGACATAGATGACAGATTTTGATATCGGGTATTATTATTGATTTTTGGCCAAATTAACCCCCCCCCCCTCCTCCTCTCCTCCCTAGGTTTCATGGCATCTGAGTTTCATGATTCTTAAGTTCCATGCTGAGTCCAAAGTTTTCACTATCTGGGCATGAGTGAGGAGAGATGCACTTGAGAGGCCAATTAGTCAATTTGTCCCAGCCCATTTTCATGTTTGCTGAGAGGCCTTAAGCAAAACTTGCTTAGCATATTTTCTAATATATATATATATATATATATATATATATATATATATATATATATATATATATATATATATATATATATATATGCATACAGTTCCACAGTGCCATATTGAATTTCATGATTGCTCTCTTCCAAAGGCATAGCACTAGACTCAAGGATCACGAAACTTGGGGTATTAAAACACTGGAAAAATGCTTATTTATTCTGGCTGCATTACCTAGATCTGTGCGAGTTTCTCTGGCAACCACCTATTAGTTCAAACTTAACAACAGGTCCTACTACCTTAGCCAGTAATTATAGCCTCCCATCTTTCCCTTCCAACTACAGCAGAAATCTTATCCCTTGTGTCACATTCCTCATCAGCTGTAAACTGGTTAATGACAATGCTTGCCAAGCCTGCCTTTACCTACAATAACCACAGAAAGTTACAAAACAAGACACCCTCTGATCTCCTTGACAAGGGTCTGTAATCCTTGATAAGGATCTGTAATAAATGTATTTATCCATTACTGTATTGTATCAACTGTAATTATTGGGCAGGGTTATAGCACCTGTTGTCCAGTTTAGACAGTTGCCAGAGATGAAGCTGTGTATCCATGTAACTATATGTGTGGCTCTGTGTTCTTCCAAAGATGCTGTAAAGTTAAAGTAATCAGGAATAAACTTCTATTCCTATGGATTCTACGAATCCTGTACTATTCTGTGGTTTTGGTAGTATGAATGAACAAAACACCACCTTTTCTTTCGCCTAAAATTTTTCACACATCTTTTTCACAGCAAGCACCTAGTTCCTGCATTAATTTCCTGTTCCACTCATATTGCATCCTCTCTTCTCTCCTATAGTCAGCAGACCCTCAAAATACTCTACCAATCTTTAATTTGTGGTGTTCTTTTCAGCCATTATCCAATTTTAAGTTTTCCCACTTTCTTCTTTCTACAACACTTCACCTTCCAAACTTTTTCTTTATTTTCCAAAAACTTTTCCTACCCTTGTCATTTTTATCCTGTTTCACATCATCCACAACCCTTTTGATTTTTTTTCTCCTCTTTTACATTGCTCATGTGACCTCTCATCTTTCTTTTGCTACAACATTTCATATGCATGCACCTTACCTCCTTTGTGCATACCACACTTCATCTGCACACCACAGCACTCTTGAATGACTGCCATTCTTCCTGATTGCCATGACCATGCCTAAAAATGTTTAGTTAATAATTCAGTCATATCTCCCCATGTTTTTGGATATAAAACACAATAAATAAAGAAATTAAGTGGATTTCAAGTAATATCACCAACATGGTAGAGAGTTGTAGCAATCTGGTCATGAGGTAACTTATTTTGAATTATGTTTTTTGGTGAACCAGTTTAATTATTTTAGTTACAGAATTAAATCGTAATATGATAAATTTTGATGAAATTCCAAACACTTACAGATCTCGGCGAAGTCACCGGTCCCGCAGCCGCTCACCCAGCCGTCACAGGCACTCAGGAAGACACCGCTCCCGCTCACGTTCACCATCCCACCGACACAAACGCAAGAAGTCCAAGAGAGAACGGGATACAGACTGATGATATGTTCAAAAGTACAAGCATGTTTGGTGTAAGCCACAGTCATTTAAGGGTTTGTTGCTTTGGGATGTGAGAACTATTTTTTAAGTTTTAAAGTGCAGCACAAGAACATGTCTGTGGTGCACGAATTGAATTATCATTATTTGTGTAGTTTAACACAAAATATCTAACATCAGTTGAAGTAAAATTAATTATTATTGAGCACTTTTCTTCCCCTTAAAATAAAGTTCAGCTTTTTTTTTTTTAGAGGCTAAAGACAGTCAAGACAGTCAGAGGAGAGGAGTTGATAAAATAAAAAGCTTTTTTGATTCCACCTTGTCTAAAAAGAGCAGTATGAATGGAACCCTCCCATACATATGAAGCATACTCTATAAAGTGGAACTTGGGTTCTCAAACCTAATTCTTGAATGCCATTCAAAATCCAAAATATTCGAAAACTGAAGCTAATTTTCCCATAAGAATCAATGTAAAATGGATTAATTCCATATACCTGTCCACCCTGTCTTAGCTTCTTATGACAGACACTCCCACTGCTAAGATGGCTGCTTCACAACATCTCCAGCTCAGATATTATTTATCCAGAAAGTATCGAATGAACTTGACACAACTCATCTAAAGATACTGAGATGAGAGGAGCATCCCACTTACCATCAAAATGAAGGTGATCATAACACTTAGACATCTTGCTGCTGGGAAAAGCTACTAGGAAAATACAGTTGTGCAGTAGTGATGGCGCTAGGGATCATTGAGAGAGCCACCTTCAGTATTACACCTGAGCTCTGAAAACCTTGTTTGTAGACATTTACCCTGTTTCAAAGTTTGAATTACTGTCTTACATTCTTTGTCTCTCCTCTAAATATATAAGAATGAAGAAAATATTCATAGAAACTATAAATTAGTAATAAACTGCAGCTTTTGCTCTGTCTTTTAACATCTGAAATCAAGTAACTTTGTTCAAGAACCAAATTATGGTATGACAACCGAAGCAATTAACAAGTTCAAAATTATGTCCAAAAACTGATTTGTTCAAAAGGGGAGGTGTTCGGTAACCAAGGTTCCACTGTACACGGATGGGTAGGGCCCCTGTACAGAGTTAGCAACTAGTGGGGGAGTAAGAAGAACTAGTGAAAGACTATTCAGAATGCCCAGTTTAATAGAAGCTGTTTAAACTTGAGATGAGATAAGAAGTTTCCAGTTTGAATTACAAATGAAGGACAGACTGAGGACATTCAATGTAGAAGATAGGGACAATTGAGTGTCCATGAAGAAGAGGAAATAAATGTCGTAGATGTGTGTTGAAAGGAGTAAAAATTTAATTTTTGAGGCAATGGACAAATCTTTGTTTGTTCTGCCCCAATCAGAAGTTTTAGAGAGATCTGAAGTCAGGCTTCCCTAGTATCAGAACTTTTTGATATCACTGTATGTACTTGTAAACACTAAGAGTGGAAAGGGTAGAGAGATGAAGAAATTCTGACATACCTGACAGAAGAAGAGCCTGAGAAAAACTGGGAGAGGAACTGTTGTAGTTGGGAGATTTAAGAACATTACAAAATAAGCAAACCTGAAAGAAGCCAGCAGACTAACATGTGGCAGTCCCTATATAAAACATACCCACATACAAAAACCTACACTTGACTGGGAAGAAACTCACACCAACACCAACTCTCACACATGCTCTGCTATTCACATAAAAATTCTACTCCTTCCAGCATATATATATATATATATATATATATATATATATATATATATATATATATATATATATATATATATATATATATATATATATATACATATAGGAGGGTCCCTCCTATTGTTCTCCAAAACTGTGCCTCTGTGCTTGCACCTTGCCTAGTCAAACTCTTTCAGCTCTGTCAGCAACTACCTTTCCTTCTTGCTAGAAGTTTGCCTACATTCAGCCTGTTCTTAAAAAGGGTGACCGTTCTAAACCCTCAAACTACCATCTTATTACTTTGATTTCCTGCCTATCTAAAGTTCTTGAATCTATCCTCAACAGGAAGATTCTTAAACATCTATCACTTCACAACCTATCTAATTGCCAGTATGGGTTCCATCAAGGCCACTCTACTGGTGATCTGGCTTTCCTTACTGAGTCTTGGTCATCCTCTTTTATAGATTTTGGTGAAACTTTTGCTGTTGCCTTGGATATGTCAAAAGCTTTTGATAGTCTGGCACAAAGCTTTGATTTCCAAACTACCCTCCTATGGCTTCTATCCTCCTCTCTGTAACTTCATTTCAAGTTTCCTTTCTGATCATTCTATTGCTGCTGTGGTAGACAATCACTATTCTCATAAATCTATTAACAGTGGTGTTCCTCAGGGTTCTGTCCTGTCACCCACTCTCTTATTATTCATCAATGACCTTCTAAACCAAACTTCTTGTCCTATCCACTCCTACGCTGATGATACCACTCTGCACTTTTCCACGTCTTTTCATAGACATCCAACCCTTCAGGAAGTAAACATTTCACGCAAGGAAGCCACAGAATGCCTGACTTCTGATCTTTCTAAAATTTCTGATTGGGCAGAGCAAACTTGGTATTGTTCAATGCCTCAAAAACTCAATCCCTCCATCTATCAACTCGACACAACCTTCCAGACAACTATCCCTCTTCTTCAATGACACTCAACTGTCCCCCTCTTATACACTGAACATCATCGGTCTGTCCTTTACTTATAATCTAAACTGGAAACTTCACATCTTATCTCTAGCTAAAACAGGTTCTATGAAGTTCTGAGACGTCTCTGCCAGTTTTTCTCACCCCCCCAATAGCTACTAACTCAGTACAGGAGCCTTATCCGTCCATGTATGGAGTATGCTTCACATGTCTGGGGGGGGTTCCACTCATACCGCTCTTCTAGACAGAGTGGAATCAAAAGCTTTTCGTCTCATCAACTCCTCTCCTCTGACTATCTTCTGCCTCTCTCTCATCGCCTCAATGTTGCATCTCTAGCCATCTACTGCTATTTTCATGCTAGCTGCGTGTCTCCCCTCCCGCGGCCTCGCTGCACGAGACTTCCTTTTCTCACCCCTATTCTGTCCACCTCTCTGATACAAGAGTTAACCAGTATTCTCAATCATTCATCTCTTTCTCTGGTAAACTCTGGAACTCCCTGCCTGCTTCTGTATTTCCACCTTCCTATGACTTAAATTCCTTCAAGAGGGAGGTTTCAAGACACTTATCCTTCAGTTTTTGACTACCGCTTTGGACCCTTATCTGGGAGTGGAATCTCAGTGAGCTTTTTTTTTTTTTTAATTGGATTTTTGTTGCCCTTGGCCAGTGTCCCTCCTACATAAAAAAAAAAAAAAGCATGTTTGCGCCATGAACAAAATAATGCTTCAAGATCTTTGCTAAAAGCGACAGTACTTGCCTGAGACTCCCTATGGCGCACTTGCATAAATGGCCGATGCCAGGTTATGTGTGTTTACCATTGAATTGGACGGACACAAGCACATAGCTAAATACCTATCAGCACAAGCCTGCAACTAAATAGAATACTTGCTAGAAGTGTGGATGGAGTGTCCACCAGGTTGGTAGAGTGTTGAGAAGGAGCTTGTGAATTGAATGCTTGCTGGAGTCACACTCGAACGGAGAGCGGGCACATTTTGAAGCCACTGTTTTGAAAATAACTGATTTCCCGCTTGTCGAGCGGTGAGCGAATTGATATCGCTTTGCTCCGGAATGGTGAATCCGCTCGACTCGTATCCTCATCGTTTCATCCACTCATCACGGTGGACTGTTATAATTTTAAAGAATTCTCATCACCACTAATTTTGCTGTTGGAACGATAGTTCTGACACCCTCTCCGATTCTTTTTAGCTTTTTTCAAATCCTTCACTTTTAGGTTTTTGAGGATGGTATCACACTAGATTAATATGATAGGGCCAAAACAAGACTTGTACTGCGTGAAGCGCCGAAACCACAGCTCCTTTGCCAGACGTATTGTATTCGGAGTTGATGTGTGGCTTTTGCCATTCTGCGGTGCACCTGAGCGACGTGCAGAAATAAGGTGGGCACATAGAATCAATAACAAGGATCCGGTTCGAAAGACCAGTTTGACGAATTAGCATAGACAGGAGGAAAGGCCAGGTTGTTTATATTTGAATTTACCTTGAAGGGCGGACCTATTGGAGATAAGTACCTATTAGCAGACAGACCTATGCATAAGAATATTCAAGATACTTACCTGGAACTTTGGGTGGAATGTCCACCTAGAGTAGTAGGTGACGGGGAACGTAGTGACTACTTTGTATGGTCGCTGGAGAGTACTAACTACACTCAATGAGCTCTGGGAGCGGGCCTATAAAAACTCGGGTCAAGAGGTTGGAACTTCGAATCCTTGTTCGAGCCCAGACCCTTGCCAGTTAAATAACTAACTTAAATTGATGATAATGCCCAGCACCTATCATTGTTCTGTCGGAAATTAACACATTTCCAACAGTTATATATGTGTCACTCGGATGGTATGTTGCAACGGATCGTCATCTAAAGCTCTTTCCAAATTCGTGAAAAGAAATTCCGTAGTTTTTTTCTTTGACCAGCGCAGAGAACAGGGGAAAACCTGACTCCAACAAGGGCATATAATTGGTAGTTGTTTTCCTAACACCTAAAAGTTTCTTGATGCACCACATGTGCTGACGGGTATTGTGTACACTCCCACCACGATCACGCCTGACGTCTTTGGATCGAACCATGGCTACACATTAATAAAGAAATCACCAACCAAACTGAGAGCAAAGTGTAGTAGGGACAACAGTAAATTTTATCTCCGGAACGGCACGTGCGCTCATCGGTCCTCCATAGGTGCGCTGCCCATGTGTTTCCAGGTCATCACACAGTCTTGTGTCACGTGGTGGTGCGCATTGCAGTCCAGCCTCAGTATTACCATCCAGCAAGCAGGTTCATAGGACGTAAACTAGGAGAGGTATTCAGCCATGATGTGTTTCCCTGTTAGCGTGAAACTGACGGCCCCAGATCTGAACATACTGATACCTGTATCCTCGGCTAGGGCACTTTCTACTGTCATTCACTTAGACGGAAGTTTATTTTTAACTAGGTAGATGACGAGTGAGAGCATAAGAGATTGAACTTGTTTATCATATTTACCATGCTTCTTAGAAATGATTATGTAATATTTATAATCCTTGAGGACCAAACTCTCCTCCCAGTTTAGACACTCAACACAGCTTTTACTTAGCTCATACGGACGTATGCATTTAACTCACAGGTTATATGCGTCATGGTCAGCCTCTGGTTACCGTACTCGTGACTGCTGCAGAACCTCTCAGCGCTGACAGCCCCGATGTCCTTGGCAGATACAAGAACATTGGCGCAAGAAGGAACCTCGGAGCACATACGTTAACTCAATGAAGGCTGGAAGATGAATAACGGAGTGGCAGTCGTGGCGCAGGAACGCAGAGGAGCGTACATGCGGGGCGGCTATCGGAGTAGTGATGAATATTGTGTGGTAGTTGTTTAATGAGTCGGTGACTTTTTTTTTTCATATCATTGAGCTAATGTACTACATTAGCAGATTTCATATTATGTAGGTACTACATGAGACAGGTGATGTGTGATAAATAAAGTGTTATGCCTATTTAGAAAGATTGTGGAAAAATATGTATGTATATGGATTTGAAGAGAAGTTAAAGGAATAACAAGTTTTAATATAGGCAGAGTTCTTGAATAAGCAAGAAGGAATGTTTAGGTTGGGAGAGATGGAGGTTCTTGTGTTGCTGAATGTTGACATTCCTACTGGAGAGAGGTAGATAAAGTAATTATTAGGCAAATACCGGTCACTTACGAGAATCGAGGCAGGCTGAGGAATAGGTGCAAATAGAGCTTTCCGTAAGATCCCAATGGTATTGATAAACTACTGCTCTATCATGACTAACAAACATCAATGGACAACATCTCTCTCAAATCAGCTTGCCACAAATGTCTCTACTAATATGATGCAGCTTCTGCACAGGACTGCACTCCCATCCCTCACATATGGTAAAAATATTATTGCATACGGTTCTTTTTGTTCAAATACAAAAACTGAATGAATTACTTTATAAATGATTTAAAAAATACTAATTTATTTACATAATTTATCCCATTGGCAAGTGTTCATGTAAAACAGGAAATTTCTCTCTAAACCCTTCCCTCTTCAGGGGACCCATCTACTGTCACACACACTGATTTATACTGCACAGACAAAGTGGCTGGCATCAAACCTGCTGCTGCTCTGTTTTATATAGACAGCAAAATTAACTAATCTGTATTGGACATATGTTTAGCTGAGAGGACCACTCGGGGGTGTCTTTAGGATTCTCATGATTGTTTACTCACTTGCTGTGAATTCCTGGGTTATTTGAACAATTCTGGGCACTAGTGTTGTCAGTGCTTCCTTTATGATGGATCCATCACTATCTTCCTCATGGTAGGGATGGTTGTGGACAGCTAATGTGAGTTGCTTGTCTTAGCCGAGGGATGATGTTGGGATTTCTCGGCCGAGCCAGCTATTCAGCAGCAGTTGCTACATTGTGTGACCATGGCACTGGTCTTTGTTACCCAAATTTGCTATAGTAACCATCATCCCATTTTTTCCTCTTCTGCCATGCTACACCACTGCTCTGTCAAGGATACATGGCATTTTGATTGATTAATTGTAGAGGAAATGTTAACGTAGAACAAGAACATAAAAAAAAAATAATAAATTAAAAATATGTGAAGACAAATTCTATGAATCATGAACCCTATTACATGATACATATCAGCCATGTGACTTCTTACCATAAGTAAGTAAATAATGAATAAACTGATAAATGAACAAATAATAATAATAATAATAATAATAATAATAATAATAATAATAATAATAATAATAAATATATAAATTAGTCAATAAATATCTTTTTACTGTCAAAAGGAATAGGAAATGAAAGTGAGCAAGGACTTTTTATACATTTTTATTTCTAGTAGATTCATAACAAAACTTTGAAAATGAAGCTTGATTATGAAACACTTGTCAATTTTTAATTGAAAATATAATGATCAATTAGCAAGATCAAAATATGTAAATGTTGAAATGCCAGAACTCAGAAGTCATGTCAAAATATACTTGATAAATGTCAGCAAATTATATTGGTGGTTGCTGTGTTTCTATCAATCCATCTTTGATAAGGGCTATATCTAAGTAATATTATCGACAGGTTTCCGTTACACATACATTGGGACCAGTACCAACTTGTACTCGCTACATTTTTGTTTAACTCAAGGTTTCTCATTATGCAATGCCCAGTTCACAACAGCATCTTTCTCAAAGGAAAATTAACACAAATTTTAAATCAATTTTTGTAATTTTGTTTAATGTTAGAGGGATGACAACCAGAACACTGAGAAATAGGGATACTGGAAGGAGTGTGCACAACACAATGATAAATTTGAAATTGTGAACTATAGAGTAGGGGATCCACTTTACAAGGACATGAGTATGCAAAACAGTTTTGTTGGTAGAAACTTGATGTTTGACATCATGACACTCAATTTTAGCTTATGTTAGAAGGATGACTACCACTATCTGAGAAATGCATGTGGTAAAAAAATTCCATTCAGAACAAGTACAAATATAAAGAAGATGCATGTTTATGAGCAGGAAGTATATGGAGTAATTAAATCAAGATATAATCCATCTGGTTCATTAGAACAAAATATCTGCAAAGAAATGTATAGCTAAGAAAAGGTGTTCAGACACATATATACACTAAAAAAATAAAAATCCATTTGAGCTCCTAGATTTTTTAATGAAATGATAGCAAATCTTCACTGACCACACTGCTCATTGTTTAGTACATATGGTGCCACATGAGTGTGTTCACATACCATCTTTTCAGTCTGCATCAAATAACTACGTTCTGTTCAAGCTGAACAGTTGCACAGGGCCCCTTTGTATTAGAACTTAACAGCAGAACTGATTTATCATGCTGCATCAGAAAATACCTATCCCCTTCATGCACCTGACCTGATCAGCTGATGGAACCAGCTGTGGATGAACCTCCTACAATTAATTCTTGCAAGAGAATTTCATGATGACAACATTGTAATTTATTTCAAAACTCTCTGATCCTTTGTACTCCATTAAAATCACTCATATTATCACAGCCAACAAATTATACATGTTGATTCATACAACTTTCTTTTCACTACAGGTATATAGTCAGTATCAAAAAAGATGAAAAGTGCAATCACAGGGCCAGAGATTGTAACAAAAATTTGAGACACATCATTAGGAACATTTTTTTTTTTCCAGTTCCTTTGCTGTTGGGCAAGGATTACATTCTATTTCTCTTTTCATAATGTTCAAGGTTTGCTGAGCAACTTACTTTCATCACTCAGGCCTTGCTTTTATGCTCTGGGATAGACGCCTTGCCACCATCTTTGAACTTCTAAACTTGTACCCACCAGTACACAGTTGTCTTTCAAACTCCAATAATACTAATTGTTTCTTTAACTAGTTTCATTCCTTGGCACAATGCCACTACAAATGCTATTTCATCACTAGTAATGGGCATTTTAGTAGCCATTGGCAGGAGATATGTAAAGATATGCAACATTAACTTGCGAAAGTTATCTCTGGAGTGCAAGCACGAAAAACATCTTGTCACTCAACTATCAAATTTACATAAAACTGTTAATGTGTGAGAGTACCGAAGGTCATTGTGTGTCTTGAGTTATCATATCAGATATTGTCAGTGCTCCATTCTCCTATGTAACCTAATGGACTAGCTGAATGACATGTGGACGTTTACACCTACTGAGGATTTTGTCATCTTTGATGCTGACTGGAAACCAAAATTACCGTGCCTACACAAATTTTTCAATTAGGAAGTCATCTTTTATCTGATTTGCACAAATTTCAAACATAATACTCATACTCACTTTCCTTAAATATGAATGGAAATTGACAAAGCAGTTACATCCTGGGTATGCACACTGATAGGTTTTGAATGAGAGATAATGATGTTGAATAGTCTACAATTTCAAAGTATAGGTACATTTTATTTTTACAATCCAAGTTAAGATGTGCAATAACTTACTGTTTCCGTCAGGGAAGAGCCTATATAAAAGTTTGCAGAACTTACATTTTCATATATAAAGCCTCTATACTCTTCATTAAGGAAATAACCAACTACCACTAAAAAAGAGCTAATACAACAACATACGATAATGACTTACAAGAGAGGTAAGAGACCATGTTATTCTTAGTAGAAATTGTATACACACATGCTCATTTCAAACTGCTTTTGGCTTTTGGTAAACTTTTAAAATCACACACACTACAGTAGGAATGAAGACAGGAAGGAGTGAGGGAGGCATGAACATGTGAAATTGTTATTTTGAGTAAAAATATTTCTATGACTGTTGGTGTAGAGTCAAAAGAAGATTATCACTTTTTTTGTTTGTGTTATCTGGCCTCAAAACCAAAAATACAGATATATATATATATATATATATATATATATATATATATATATATATATATATATATATATATATATATATATATATATATATATATATATATATATGAATGAATAAAATATTATTGTTTTATCTCAATGAGAGAGGAGACATACCAAAAGATGCAGAATTCTCTGTGAAATGATGTATAGAACAAAGTTTCAAATAGCAAATTAAGGTTAAGCATACCATAATATACAAGTATTACTACTCTCAAGCTTCAAAACAAGACCACAATGAGGTTCCTATGGTTAATAGTAAGCTTGCTACTGGTGATAAAGATGCTGTCAGTATTCAGGAATTTTCATTCATTAAATGTGATCTCAGTCAGACTGGACACAAAATCAAGTGTACTGTACTGTTGACTAATATGTGTAACACACCATCAAGGCAAAGTAACTAAGGTGCAGCTGTTCCCAGTGGTTTATTAGACAGTTGGATGATGCCAAAAATAAATTCTGAGCCCATGAATTCAAATAAACCACAAATAAAATGCCAACAGTTCATCCATGGTATATATATATATATATATATATATATATATATATATATATATATATATATATATATATATATATATATATATATATATATATATATATATATATATACTCGTATATATATATATATAGTATTCAGATTATTATTGCATTGACAGTTTAATCACAAGCATAATATTTTCTATATAATTGCAATAAGTTCACTTATGCTATAAGCTCCAGCACCATATAACTCTACATTAAAGTTATGGCAATAACTATAAATGATCAACTAGAACAACTAAAAATGTATCTTGGAATTAATCCCTTCAGTGCTCTATCAAGGCTGTGATGCTGCTGCTGCTTGTTACAAATTGAATTTGTCGCCCTTTTTACATGTTCCAACAGTACTTCACAGTCTTTATTTTCACAGGTCCAAGTAATCTTCATAGAACTTCATAAGGGTGGTCCTTAATCCCAATGATGTGAAGGAATGAAGATAAAGATGGGAATATTGTTGGATCATAAAAGGGCATGAGATTCATGTCAAACATAAAAAGAATTAACCAAGCTATGGGTAACATGATGTACAAAAGAAGCCAATTTTGTTGCTTTGGGCTTTGTCTTTCTGATGATGCATGTGTATTTTTGCAACAATGCTTAGTTTCTCAGATATAGATATGAAAAAAAGAGACCCACCAGTTGAATCACCTAAGCAAACACAGCGGCATCATTGCATTTGGTGGTTTGCACAATGATGAGTTTAATCCCAAAATCTTTCACAACCAATTTTTTTTTTTCAAATTCAACTGCTGTTAAATTTGACTAAAATTCATTATCACATAAACCTGTACTTATGATACTTGTTTAGATTTCTTTGTTTTCATGTCTTGAATAACAGGAGACTAATTTTGCACATACATACTAATCTTTTTTACTAACTTGCCTAGTGCCACAGCCATATATATACGTATATGGTCTGGAGTTTACCTGCAGGCAATGCCATCGTCATATATATTATGTCCAAAAAAATGAAAAATTTGTAATAAAAATTATTATTGTGACCTGAAAATTGTGGTGCAGCTGGAACATGTTTTCCTTGCCACATGCTCAAGCAGCTGATTCACTCATGCTAGAAAACTTGGTACAATAGTTATAATACAGTAGTATAATATAACAGTAATGGAATAGCATAAGAGCATAGTATAATAAATTAATAGTAATAGTAATAATATAGTACTACAGTATAATAGCATAACAATAGTTATAAGAACTTGAAAATAACAGAAAAATAGTGATAAATGATGGAATATTACTATACTAATTTTCATGGTTTTAGTTCCCCAAAACCATGATTTCTGTTATTTTGTTACATCTGAGTTGATGTGGCCAGAGAGAGAGAGAGAGAGAGAGAGAGAGAGAGAGAGAGAGAGAGAGAGAGAGAGAGAGAGAGAGAGAGAGAGAGAGAGAGAGAGAGAGAGAGAGAGAGAGAGAGAGAGAGAGAGAGAGAGAGAGAGAGAGAGAGAGAGAGAGAGAGAGAGAGAGAGTGTGCGTGTGTGCGTGTGTGCGTGTGTGTGTGTGTGTGTGTGTGTGTGTGTGTGTGTGTGTGTGTGTGTGTGTGTGTGTGTGTGTGTGTGTGTGTGTGTGTGTGTGTCAGGTTACACTAAGCACAGGTCAGGAGTCACTCTTGGCTGGCAATGGGTGGGTTAAGGGAGTGTTTGCACAAGATTCCTCTCAGAGAGGAACTAGCCTTGAAGAAAACAATAGTAAACTCATATCAATATCTTTCAATATCCACACCCACAGAGGCTGTGCACATGTTCTTTGCATCCCAGCCATAGTCAAGAAATAATGAAAAATGTCTCAGATTAGTGCCTTGGCATGATTCCTTAGTAACTGCTACCTCAGCAAAGTGGCATGGGTGAGACTGACAAGTTTTATCATTGCACCTTTGGCTCTAGGTGCTCTATGCATTTTTCTTTTTATTTCAACAATTCTGTGTGCAAAGCCAAAATGCAGAAAAGCAAAATTTTGCAATGGATAGTGCACAAAAGTCAATAAGATCCAAAAAGTGTGGGTGGCTACTGTGATGCCTGCAGCTTTGAGTGCCTGATGCCCTTTAAAAACTACAGAACCAGGTACCATGAGCTCTAGAGTAGTTAATACAAGTTGAAAATGTCGGGAATCTAATTTAGTACACAATATATGTAGATCAGTATGAAAAATATTTTTAATAGCAATTATTTTTTCCACTAATCATGAATATTTTGTCCCCTAAAAAAAAAAAAAAAAAAAAATGTTAGATTTCTTAATAATTTGATTGCAGCATTCTACAAAACAAGGCAACAAACAGGTGAATTGGTAAGCATGTTTTCAGCTCAAAACAAATAAATGAATGAGCCACAAGGAAATAAACAAGTTTACTAATTAAAGAATTGATTAAATAAATCAAAGTAAAAAACATATAAACTATTAAAAAATGTAAAAAATCCATTTTGGTAGCAACAACTCAAACAATGCCAGCAAAAGAGGAGTTGTTGTTTTATTGAGTGATATAAATGAAACTGATGAATAGTTTCCAGGAAGGAGACAAAAATTAAAGTAAAAAAGAAAAAAAAAAAAAAAAGAAAAAGAAAAAAAGGAAAAAAGGATAAAAAAAAAAAAATCCTGTGTTTTCAAACTCAAGAAAGAATGCAACATATGAATGTATTATTCTACTGTGTAAAAATCCCAGGGAAATTGGAGCCATATTGCAAATTTCATGATATCCTTCCCTTAAAATTTCACTAGATAAAATTTTTATAAAGAAAAAAACTTACATCACATTCCTAGGAATAGTCAGTTATGGCACATGCTATTAAATATTTACAGTTCAAATACTTGCCATAACATTTTTGGGATTTGTTATAAAACTACCAAAAGTAAAGCTAATGAGTATACCATGTATACTGACTTACTAGGAAAATATATAGATACAAAATACTCAGGCAGATGTTGAAAATGTTAGTGAATGCTTACCACACACACAACTTTCAATTTTCCAGTTGCTTTGAGATCACGTCATACATGTCACTCCTCTTCTGCTTCTGGACAGGGATCATCTGTCGCACCTTTGTCACGTAATCCATGTCTGAAAAGTGTGTAAGATAAAGTCAACTTTATCATTTAAGGTTCTTGAAAATACAAGCAGGTGTCTAATGAGATCAGATCATGACAAGTTATAAGGGGATCATTTATAGGGTTGATATGTCATTACATCAATCCTTACTCCCTGATGAAAACTTAGTACATATCTAGTCTAACACACATTTATACATTCATATCCATCACTCATTAGTCAAGATGCAAAAGATTGCTCAATGAAATGTAAACAAGGAATTATATCATTCAAACAGCTATAAAACTTAAGTAATTTCTTACATTTACTGTTTCATCATCATGACCAAAATTTCCATGTCTTAAATCATTTGATCACTTGTCTACCTTTCATTTTTACTTTATTCACCTTAGGAAGTTTTGTTTTGTTTCTTTTCCTGTCAAATTTAAACCTTTTTATGGTGAATAAAATAAATAGCTTTCACACACACCACAATGAAGGTAAGTACAGCAACTTGAGGTGCACCAATTCTCTCTTTCTCTAGTACGGTAAACCCTCCATTTGGTGAATTCTAGTCTAGCACATTTGAAGTTGGCTAGAAAATAAAAAATTACCCAGCCCTCCAGCTTGAAGAGCAAGCCCTAACCATAGGCTGCAAGTTTTATTGGTTACCAGATATGACTTGTATGCTGCACATGAAAATGTCTACTTGCAAACTGTCAGGTCTAATGGCTACTGTGCCACACCACCACAAGACCACTCTTCACACTCACATCGCATTACTATGTGCCATAATCACTGTTTCTTATTTTCCAATGCATATTTCAGAGTGGCTTTGAACATGCCTATGGAAAGTGAAAACACTACTTCGGATGGCAGAACATTGTTTTTATCATCACTGTGACTCAATGAGACCATTGAAGGATACCATTCTTCTTGACATTTTTTTGTATACTTATCTATTTATTTATTTTATTTTTTATTTTTTTTAGGTGAGCATGCATTATAAGTTAGATGTGTCAGAAGATGGCACTGATTTACCTAGTGTACTAAAGGACTTTGATTTTGCAGGCCTTGATAAAATAAAATGAAGGAAGAAGTATTACAGGCATGAGGCAATAGTGGAGAAAAACAAGGATGAAAGTCTTTCCCTTCCAGATTTGGATTCTAGTTTGGTCTACATAAAGCAAAACTTTGATTGTGGCATTGGCTGAGTTTGTTCCCTGATATGCCAGGGAATGACCATGGGTTACCCTTAAGTGCAAACTAAAATGCTATGCATAAGATGAAACCCTTGGTTTGGATGAGACTTTTTTTTGGCACCAATTACTCACCAAACTTGAGGGTTTACTGTACATGTATCAAAAGGTTCTCATAGGAGAGCCATGCATATAAAATACAGGAAGCTTGCACATTTGATGTAGCTTGCCTAGACATTTGTATATGGCAACACTTATCAACTGCTATCCAGCTTCAGTTCTGGTGAACTACCACATTTACGAATGTTAGTGATCTCAGAAGTGATCAACATCACAGCTTTCTGTTGCCCAGCCACAAAGTTGATGAGCACAGTTCAGCCATCATTTCTTGTAATGTTACTGTATTCCCTATTTTTTAGAAATTCTGGTCCTAGGTGGTGTATCAGTGAATGATACATACCTGTGAGATGGCATCAACTCCATTAGTGCTGGGAGGGGTGATGGGAGGGATGGTGACCAAGATAAGAATCCTAGCTGCAGTATGCACCAGATGGAGCAATAGGTGAAAGTAGCAGTATCCAGCAGCCTCACCTCACCACCTTACACTTGTCTCACCTACACACTTCATTACACCTAATATTACATAAATAATGTTTCCTTGGCCAACAGTAGCTCCTTAAACATACCATAACTAAAATTAATGAAATGTAGTCAATGCATGCTCCCCAATGATAGATTAACTAAAACTACATCAGAGCAGTGACAAGGTACATTATCACAGATTAATTTCTTTTCATACTTTTCCTCATCAAGATAATTAATCAATTTACAATGCACAATACAATGATTCCTTATAAAGGTAGTTCACAGCTTTGTGGAATAAACAATACCAAATATGAACTTGTTCTACAGTGCTCTTGTGACAAACGATGTTGAAAGACTAAGCGAGTTCTGGGACAAATTTATATATATATATATATATATATATATATATATATATATATATATATATATATATATATATATATATATATATATATATATATATATATATATATATATATATATATATATATATATATATATATATATATATATATATATATATATATATATATAATGCAAAAACATTTTAGATGTTTACATTTTCTTCTTTAATCAATTCTTATTTTGTCTTCTCAGCAGCAAAACCAACAAAATTTACATCAAAAATAAATATCATGATTACCTAATTAGGAAAAAAAAAGAAAAAAAGAAAAAAAAGAAAAAAAAAGCTTCAAATTAGATTTATGGACTTGAAAGTGGGTTTGCTTAATGAGCACTGGCACTCCCACTACTACTATTGTTGCCCTCCTCTACAACCAATTATTACTTCTCTGTATCTTAAACACATACAAAAGCCAACAAACTTCCATGTACTGGGTTTTCTCAAAACTTCTTTCACCTTTCTTTTCTCTCTCTCTCTCTCTCTCTCTCTCTCTCTCTCTCTCTCTCTCTCTCTCTCTCTCTCTCTCTCTCTCTATTTTATTTATTTTTTTTTCCTATTTTCATGATGACAGTCCTTACATTTGTGTATTTACCCAGTTATAGTACTCATGGCTTGTGTTACATTCAAGTGTTCCTGTGTCTATTTGCATTTGTCCACTTTTTCTTTGATTAATGTACACTCTTTGCCTCTTATTACTTCTTTTGTCTGTTCTGGATATCTATATTTCAATGGGAAGGATGTACTTTTTTTTATTTTTTAAACATCTTCCATTTTTTGTGACTTAGATATCCAGTCCCTTTCTATTTTATCACTAACAGAGATTTTATATACATATTTCCAGTCCATTCATTAACTTCTACATTATATAATATAGTCTCCTCTTTCATCTTCTTAGTGTTGGTAAATCTACTTCCTTTAATCTCTTATAATATTATAATTTCTAGTTCTGACAGTTGCTATTCTATGCATTCTTTCACTTTATTGATTCTTGTTTATTTACCTTTTTTAGGTGGGCAGACCACACAATATTGCCATCTTCCAATTCTGATATAATCAAAGTAATGATAGTTTTTTCATCACATATTTGTCCAGGAAGTCAAAGAACACTCCTGTGTTCCTCCAACAGCATCTATGTACCTTTATCCTAATTAATTGTTTGTGTAATTTTCCTTTCCTTGGTCACATGTTATCTGTATCTTTATTCCTAGATCTTTTCTTCAGTCACTCTGTTTATTATTTATTTGCCAATTTATATATATGCCCAAGTAGGTCTGTGTCCACTCTTTTCAAATTCCATCACATGACATTCATTTGCACTTGTATGTCATTCTATTTTCCATCCATGCATCTTATCTAAATAATTTTGTAGGCCCTTGCAATCTTTGTGGCTTATTATCTATGTTGATTTTTGCATTATCATCAAACTGACTAATGTAACAACACTACTTACTCTTTCAGGCACACTTTATATGCATTGTAAACATCACTAGTGCCAACACTAATCCCTAAATCACTTTGATTGTTATTTCTTTTCCATTCTATATTTGCATCTTTTAATACTTTTTCATTTGTCTTCCATTTATGTAATCTTATATACACTTTTTTTTATTGTCCCCTTTGATCCTCCTGTGTTCTCCAACAACCATCTTTTTAAGTCAGGGGCAGGCAACCTATGGGCCACAGACCACATGCAGTACCCAAAAGCCTAGTGTCCAGCTTGCCACCATGCTTGGCACTAACATTGCAATCTGGCCCAAAAAATCCACCCAAAAATAAATAAATCGTACCAAAACACCATTGCCATCTTCAACCCTGCGTGAAAGAAGCACTCTTTCATCAAGTACCTTGCTCAGGCTCAGTGCCTGTCCATAGTCCTCAGAATTCAATGTGCACTAACACAGCAAGACAAAGCACCAAGCTTCAAACATTGGGTCGATGTCTTCCAAGAACATGAATGATGACACTGCTAGACTGTCAGGCCCCATGCATGCTGAGGTCAACAAGGTGGCATACACTAGTTGTCTCCTGCCTCCTTGTTTGGTGGATAAAGACACTCTCCTTCATCAAGTGTTGCCTCATCACTGTGGTGAACTCCATCAGTCCTGAATAGCATTCTACCTTTGAAAGTGAAAGCCCTTTGTCTCATATTGTTTGTCATCATAATGAGATGTCAACAATGTTCCCCATGTTGTATCTACACAAAACACACTGCCCAACTGGCCATTTTTGTCCATGTGGCAGTGCTGACCTCCGGGTGTGTGAGAAATTCCTCCAGCTTTTTCAACTGCACAGCAACTTCACTGGGCAAGACATTTTTGATGCCATACTTCAGTGTGTGAAGCAGCATTCCCTTGACCTCTCGTCTCTTAATGTAACAAGAGGTGGTACCCCAGTGATGACTGAGAAGAAGAAAGGAGCTGCTTTACTACTAGTACATCACTGTGAGGCTGCCAGACACACACAGCCCATCCATCAAGAGTCTGCCAACCTCATGAACTTCATGTCTATCATAGTAAAGGTCATCACTTCTATCCTCTCTCACAGCCTAAATCACCACCAACTCTAGGTGTTGATGGACAAAGTCAACAAACACTATGGCAACCTGCTCAAGTTCTGCAAGATTAGCTGGTTGAGTCATGTGGCCATGCTGTTCTGTGTGTGTGACCTGCAGCAAGAGATTACCAATTTCCTCTCTCAGAACAAACTTTCCCAAGCTGATAACTTATCAAACCCACAACAGCTTCCTCACCTGGTCCTAATCATGGACATCACTGCATACCTGAACAACCTCAACATGAAGGTACAAGGTAAGGACATTCTCATGAGAGACATACAATCAACCATCACAGCCTTTGAGGTCAAGCTGTATTTGTGAGAGGCTCAGTTAGCTAATGGTTAGTTTGTGCATTTTCCTCCCCTTGTTGTTTGTGTCCCTGATGACACTTGTGTTTATGTCATCACTTCTCAGCAGAAGGAATTTGTCTCCCATTTCCCTTGAGTCAGGAAACTGGTTGTAGACTGCAAGCTGTTTTCCACCTCCTTTGACTTCCTTGTGGATGAAACCACTACCCTCCTGTAGATGAAGTCAGTGGAGCTGCAGTGCAATGATGAACTAAGGGTGAAGTCCTGCATCTTCTCTCCACTATCTTTTTTCGAGGATCTTGTCCTCCCTTCTGGCAAGTATCCAAATTACAGTGGGTATATTCAAGGCATCGTGGCTATGCTTGGCAGCACCTTTTATTGCTGTGAACTGTTCTTCTCAAAAATAGAGTACAGTAAGTCTTCCTTTTGCTATGGGCTCTAAGACAGCTATCTCAATGACATTTTTATGTTGTCTACTTCAATTATTGAGCTGGACAATGAAACACTTACTCAAGGCAAGCAGCACCAATTCTCTCTCCAATTTTGTATGTTTTTTTTTCAATAAAATTCTTACTTAAAGTTAATTTGGGGTGATCATTTATCACTCCAGCCCACAGGCTGCCCATTAAAGTCTCATCTGGCCCTTACCCTGGAAAGGTTGCCCATCTTTGTTGTAAGTATTACTGTTGCCAATAACTTTAAAAGTGTTCATGTCTTAACAGAACACCACAGGTCTTGTTGAGTTCTCTCAAAAGACCTCTATGCTTGTTGATTATCATTTTGAAGGTGCTGCCTACATGCTGTGCTTGCCAACAAGTGCACATCAGTCAGCAGGTGGTCCTTAACATCAGAATATAACCTTATCTTAAAATTTGTTGACAGGAATGGATTTGAAGTCAATCTGTGGATAAAACTTGGCTAAACTGAACTACCTCATAATTCCACCAGGCTACAAAATGTGAAAAAAGGAAGGAGTGAAGGCCAAGTAAGGAGAGAAGAGTGGCACAACTTCCTCCTATGGGTAACATTTATGGTACTTCACTCTACCACCACTGTACCAGATATTAGATACACGCATCTGCCCATGCAGACCTGCACTGAAGGATAAATTTATATCATTATTATATAATTTTCCAGTTCTCTGTGGTATAATGCAATTTCAGACACTAATTATGTGTGGCTGATTTTATCTCACATCTCTCTCAAAATACAAGCAGGTGACAAATATATCACTGTAGATATAGAAAGTAATACCTAGTTCTAGAATTGAATCCTCACATGAGGGCATTGGTGCTGCCTTGCCACACAGGCAGTGAGGGGTATTACTGTTTTAATATGCAGTGATATGCATCACCTGCCCTGTACTAAGATTGATTAATTTACAGTTACCCTCACCAAAATGAAGTTTGGATAAGGATAAAACACCAAGACTCCCAGTGCCTCACCTTTAAATTTCATAAGTGGTGAGGTGGCACCATCACCTCCCTGCAAGATTTTGATTCCACTGCAGGGTATTATTTTTTATATATATAATGTTGTATAATACAGTACCTTCCTAATCTGTGACACTTATGATCCTTGTTCACCAAAGTTGAAAATATTTGGTTACACTGACCGTAGAGATGTTGATGAAGTTGCAGTTAACGGGCACCATCCTGATACAGTGGACATTCAGCATGGATAAAATAAAGATATGACTACATATTGAGGTTATACACAGAAATTAATACTGCTGTGCATGGTGTCTAACATGGGGTGTTTGCTTACACAGGATCTTACCATGAAGACCTATTATATGACCAGAGCCTCAGTCACCAACATAATTTTTGCAACCACCTAACAGCTATTGTCCTCATAGCTTTGTCCCATAAATGGAACTAATGTTGTCATTCTGAATGTAACTTAGAAACAAGAAAAGGAACAAGGAACCAGCACTAATCATCACCTTCCAAAATTATTGGCATATCTGTGATCCTTGTTAGGCATAACTATTGATACCTATCCCTCCAACTCTGCAGAGAATCGGATGCCCTTCCAGAAAGATGAAACTGAAATACTCTTTTATGTGATGAGAAAATGTAACAGAAAATTTCTTCAGAAGTAATATCCATACCAACCAATGACCTTAAATTAACCCAAGTTAAGTTAAACCTATCCATCTATCTATACACCAGGATGGCAATCGCACATAGGATGACCCAGACAAAGCACCACAAAGTCATACACACATCATTCACACTCTTAGCCCCATTAAACCTGGTGGCAAAAAAATAAACTTACCTAGATCAGCATATACAATGGCTTCCTCATCCTCACAGGTGGACACCACTTCTCCCCAAGGACTCACCACAGAAGAGTGACCCCAGGCAATATAAGAGGCATTAGTATCCCTGGCAGGTGAAATGGTCCCCACATATATCTGGCAAGAAGGAATTTCAACCTTAAGTGGATTTTACAAGAAGTACCTTAACAAGTCACAAATCAAAGATGGAGATTTGGTATTTCTTTAGAAAGTAACCCACAAAATCAAATAAACATCTATAACTTAAATGTGCAGCATTATTTCTGTAAAACACTAAAAAATTTTGCATATCAATTTTCACTTGTACTGCAAAATGGTAAAATCTAACAAGAATTGATTCCCACCTGATTATCTAGAGCACGGCACTGCTGCAGCAGACCCCAATGAGCAGGGCCTGTGGTCATATTGAAGGCCCCAGGGTAAAGCAGCACCTTGCAACCTGCAGAAATAGTAAGTTTAGAAATGGATTCCTCAGTTGTACTTTTCTTTTAGCATTTAGCAGGACCTTAAACTTTCCCCACATACATTTTCTTTACAAACTCTTCACTCTACCCTCTCAATATGGCCATATCATCTCAGCGTGTTCCTTTTCAGCAATTCCATCACTCCATGGTTTACATAATTTGCACAGGCAAATCATCTCTTGTACACATTATTCCTCTCACCCTCACATCCTGTCACTTCTCATGTCTCTCTCACATAATTAATTTCCACAGCACACACTCTTAACTGTTGTTCCCCAATTTCACGTTCAGTCTCTAATCCATATATCAATGTTGGCAGGACACTACTTGGTACTGTATTCCTTTAACCCCATCTTTACATCCACAGACACATCTTATTCCATGACTTGCATGTGATCCTGTGACATCCCTACTTGTACCTTTCACAATCCTCTCTTTTATCTCTCTATCCATCTCATAATGTTTACCTAGCACTGTTCCCATACACTTAAATGCACTCACTTGTTCCAATCTTTCTCCTCCCATAACCACCTCACACTTTCCTACAGTTGGTACACTCATCCTGTAAGGCATTCTAAGGTCACACCCTCCACTTCTCCTCCTTCAAACATCACCACCTTGCTCTTCCAAACATTTATTCTCATGTTCTATAACACACCCACCCTATGGAATTGATCCACCACTCACTCAAGTTCCCTTTCACTCTTTGCTAATAAGACAGCATCCTCTGGAAACAAAATGTACAGTAAAATCCCTCTCATCCGGCATTCGAGTATCCGGCACATTTTTCCCCGAGCCTTAAAATCAATAAGAAATCAATGTGTACTCATAAAATCGATTAAAATTCCTGCGCGAGGCATACTTTGTCCCCTCACCACCAGAGCACACTGCTTCGCGCCACCCGTGGCCCACTGCACTGTGTTTACTCAGTGACTCAGTCCCATGTGTGCACTGTTTATCGCCTGATGCCTTCATCATGCCTAAAGTTGTAGAAAAGAGGAAGCGTGTTGTGCTTACACTTAAGCAGCTGATCAGATCAGCTGCTGATTAAGATCAGCTGATCTTTGTTATGGTAAGATGCGTGAGTGTAGGGTGGTGATTGTGGACATAATTTCACTTCTATTCAAGTATCCAGCATGTCAGCGGTCCCATTGATGCTGGATAAGAGGGATTTTACTGTATCCCTGTTTCACTCCTGTTACTATAGTAAGACTCTCTCCAACCTCTCTTTCCACCATCATATATGTACTTGCATCCCTTCAAAAGCTTCCAAAAGAAGTCTTCCTGTTTTCCTACATACACACATTTTAAGAATGTCCTCTGATCCACACAACCTTTTCCTTCCCTGAATCTTCCCTTTTCCTCACTAACCTTCATCTCAATCACTTCCATCAGTCTCTCAGCAAGAATCTTCCAGACTCTTCCTGGCACAGTAAGCAAACTTATCCCCCTTTAACTATTACACTCATTCCAACAACCTTTACCTTTACATAAATTTACATTAACTGCCTTCCTCCTTTCATCTGGCACTTCTCTTTGCCTCTAGACCACCTCACAAACTATTAGAAGCATCCATTCTACCACCACTTCACCTCCACTACTATAGTTATTCCACCTATGCCTTCAACTTTGCTACACTTTAGCCTATTTTTTTCTCTCTATCTGCCTTTGTTTACTTGTTTTCTTGTGTATTTACCCAGTTGTATTTACCTAGTTGTGGTGTACGGGATGGGGAGCTACACTCATGCTGTTCTGTCTTTATATCTACTATTGTCCAACTTGGCCTTGAAATTATGAATCCACCTTGCATGAACTACATCTTTTTCCAAGCTATTCCATGTCTCTACTATTCTTCGAGAAAAACTGTTCTTTTTAATATCCCTTCTACAGATGCCCTTTTTCAACTTCTTTCCATGTCCTCTGGAATCTCTTGCATCCCATGTTATCAAATCCTGCTGTTCCACTTTTTCTAATCCATTCATTAGCCTATACACCACAATCAGGTCTCCTCTCTCCCTCTGTTTTTCCATCATCTATAGATTCAAACTTCTCAATCTTTGTTCTTATGATAAGTCTTGAAGACTTAGAACCAACTTTGTTTATGACCTCTGAATCCTCTCCAATTTCTTTATATTAATTTTTGTACTTGGTGACCACACTATTCCTGCATATTCTAACCTTGGGCATATCACAGTTACAGTCAGTTTCTTCATAATTTCCTCATCTAGATATGTAAATGCTACTTTTATGTTCCTCACAAGGTTGTAAGTTTCACCAATAATCCTATTTATGTGTTTCTATGGTAATAAATTATCAGACACAGTTACTCCCAGGTCCTTTTCCATTATTGTTTTCTTAATCTTTTGTTTCCCATTTTGTAGCTGCCTAGCATTCTCTTATTACTCTTCCTAAATTCCATCACACTCCATTTTCTCATGTTAAATTCCATTTCCAACCTATGATTCCATTCCCATATTCTGTTCAAATCCTGCTGCAGTGCTTGGCAATCTTCTTCCCTTCCCACCTTCCTAAGTAACTTGGTATCATCAGCAAACAAACTCACATAACTGTTCACTTCTTTTGTAATTTCATTAACATATACTGGAAACATTACTGGAGCCAGTACTGACCCTTGCGGAACTCCACTTATCACTTTCCTCCATGAGGACTTTCTATCTCTAATTACCATTCTCATTTCTCTGTCCTTCAAAAAATCCTCCATCCACTTCAAAATCACTCCATCTAGACCTCCAATGTTTTTGATCTTCCATAGCAGTCTCTTATGTGCATCAATGTTTTCCATAGATCCAGATAAATTCCATCTGCCCAGCCATCTGTTTCTTGTACTATAGATATCACCCTCAAGTAGAAGCATATGAAATCTGTTGTGCAAGATCTTCCTTCTCTAAAACCAAATTGCCTGTCAGTCAATCTGTTCTGGTCTTCTAGGTACTTTATCCACCTATCTTTAACCGATCTTTCACAACTCTTAGTAACCACACATGTCAGGGACACTGGTCTATAATTCAATAGTTCTTCCTGACATCCCCCTTTATAAATTGGAACAATGTCTGCTCTCTTCCAGTCTATGGGGACTTTACCCTCAGCTAATGAACTCATTATGATACTATGTATCTTCTCAGCGAACTGTTTGCTACATTCCTTCTGAATTCAACCTGACACACTATCTGGCCCCAAGGCTTTTCTCACATCAAGATCTTCAATTATTTTCTCACTTCTTAGACTGCAACTTTTATTTCTTCCAGGGAGTCTACATGTTCTTCCAACCATTCATGTCCTCTAAATTCATTCTCTCTTTTGTGTGTGAGTGTGTATGTGTTATTGCGATAAATTATCACAATAACAATATTAGGTTATCGGTTATCTGAAATTTTTTTTCCTGCGTTATTGATTCATCAGTATCACTGATACTTTTGGTTCCAAACTAGCGATAAGCAATAATTTTAGTTTTTGGAACATGGGCATGTTGAAGTTTTAAACTTTCAAAGTCAAATGTTATTTTACTCAAAACAGTACTTTTCATTTGTGAAGAGACAAGATAAACATTGAATCTGAATTTTTTCTAAGACTTTTCTAAGCTCTCTAAAATAAACATAAAAATAAAGATTTGGATTATCAGTTTTTTAAATTTAAAATATCAAGATTGTTATCACTAGTATTGGAATTTTGGATTTATCAGTTATTGGTTATTGGCTGAATTTATTTTATTATCGATTTATCAAGTTATCGATTATCAGTTATCACTGATGGGGTCACCATTATCAATTTATCGGTTATCGTGATACATTTTTTTCATTATTGCGCCCAGCTATGGTATTTACCTAATTGTGTTTTAACAGGAAAACAGCTATACTCATGCTGTCCTGTCTCCATATCTATAAGCATTCAGCTTAGCTTTAAATTCATGAATATTCCTTGCTTGAATTGCTGTTTCATCTAAATTGTTCTATATTCTTATGCTTCTATCCAGGAAACTATTTCTTGATGTCTCTTCTACATACTGTCTTCTTTAATTTCATACCGTATCTTGAGTCCCACACAAACAGGTCTTCTTTGTCAACTTGGTCTTTCCCCTTCATAGCCCTGTATATAGTAATGTTGGAAGTTCTAATTTCTTCAGTCTATCTTCATAAGATAAATCTCTCAAACTTGGAACCATTTTGGTTGCAGTTTTTTATTAATTTCTATATTCCATACATCTTTTTATTGTGAGGTGAACAAACAATTGTGGCATATTCCACTCTGGGTCGAATCATAGATTCTATCAACTTTTTCATCATCTTTTCATCCATGTAAGTAAATGCCCTTTTCACCTTTCTTAGTAACTCATATGATCTCCCAACAATATTGCTCATTGTAATTCCCAAATTTTTTCTTCTTTGGTTTTCTTAATTTCTACATCTCCCATGGTGTAGGATCTTGTCTGTCTTCTTTTGCTCTTCCCTATCTCCATCATTTTGCATTTCTTTGCATTAAATTAAATTTCCCATCTCCTACTTCACTAACATATTTTATCCAGATCCTGCTATAACATTTCACCATCCATAGTATTTTCCACTCTTTTCAACAACTTGGCATCCTTGTGTGTGTGTGTGTGTGTGTGTGTGTGTGTGTGTTTACCTAGTTGTGCCATATGGGAAAAGAGCTATGCTCATACTGTCCCGCCTCTGTATCTATTATCATTTAGCTTGGCCTTGAAATAATGAATAGTTTTTGCTTGTACCACATCCTTATTTAGACAGTTCCATGTATCAACTACTCTTTGTGGAAAACTATTCTTTTTGATATCTCTTCTACAAATTTCCTTTTTCAGCTTCTTTCCATGTCCTCTAGTGTCTCTCGTATCCCATGTCACAATGTCATTGCTGTCTAGCTTTTCCAGTCCTTCCATTAGTCTATATATTGTAATTAAGTCTCCTCTCTCCCTTCTTTGTTCCAGAGTTGGAAGTTTAGTTTTTCTAGTTTCATTCACTTAAGTTTGGGATCATCTTTGTTGCTACTCTTTGTGTCCTCTCCAGTTTTCTGATGTGTTTCTTGAGACTTGGTGACCATACTACAGCTGCATATTCCAATTTCGGATGAATCATTGTTACAATTAGTTTCCTCATCACTTCTTCATTCAAGTATGCAAATGCAATTCTTATATTTCTTAGCAAATTCAGTGTTTCCCCAACAATCTTGTTATATGGTAATCAGCTTTTAATGTAGTCTGCTATCACTCCAAGATCTTTTTCCTTTATTCTTTTCCAATATAGTCATCTCCCAACTTGTAATCACCAGATGGTCTTTTTACTCTTCCCAAATTCCAATAAGCTACATTTCTTTGCATTAAAATTAATTTCCAATTTACAGCTCCATTTTTCAATCTGGTTCAAATCTTGTTGTAAATCTTTCTGATCTTCCTCCATTTCTATTTTTTCATCAATTTAGCATCATCTGCAAAATAAACTCATATAGTTGTTGATCCCTTCTGTCATATCATTAATGTACACAGTGAACATGACTGGAGCCAGTACAGAACCTTGAGGTACTCCACTTGCTACTTTTCTCCAAGATGACTTTTGATCTCTAATAACTGTTCACATTTCTCTATAGCTTAGGAAGTCTTCCATCCACTTCAAGAGTTCCCCTCTCACTCCACCAATGCTCTTTATCTTCCACAGGAGTCTCTTATGTGGTACCTTGCTGAAGGCCTTTTTCAAATCCAGGTAAATACCATCTACCTATGTACTATGTCAATTATTCTTGAGTAAAAGCAAATAAAATTAGTTGTACATGATCACCCTCTATGAAATCAGAATTGTCTATCAGTTATCATGCCATTTTCTTCAAAAAAATTTAATCCATCTTTCATAATTCGTTCACATATTTTTGCCACAACTGATGTTAATGATATTGGTCTATAATTCAGAGGGTCTTTTATACACCCTCCTTTAAATATTGGTACAATATCAGCCTTTTTCCAGTCCCTTGGTACCTTGCTCTCTTGTAATGAATGCTATATAATATATTTTGTCTGCCAACTGACTATTGCATTCCGTTAAAACCCAGTTTCATATACCATCTGGTCCCTGTGCTTTATCTACTTTTAACTTCTGCATCATTTCCTGTATTTCAATGATACATAAATTTCTTCAAGAGAGTTAACTGCTGCTCCTTCACTTTCTTGTATTATAAACTCACTTTCTTTGGTGAAGACTGACTGAAAGGCATCACTCATCACCTCCCCCATATCCTCAACCTCTTCATATTCTTTACCATCCACCTCTAATTTTCCAATTATTTCCTTTCATTGTACTTTATTGTTGATATGCCTATTGAACAGATTTGGTGTGTGTGTGTGTCTAGTTAACCAGTCTTGTTTTGTTCTCAGAGAGAGAGAGAGAGAGAGAGAGAGAGAGAGAGAGAGAGAGAGAGAGAGAGAGAGAGAGAGAGAGAGAGAGAGAGAGAGAGAGAGAGAGAGAGAGAGAGAGAGAGAGAGAGAGAGAGAGAGAGAGAGAGAGAGAGAGAGAGCAGCCACCACAAAAAAAATATGGTTATCATCATCCCTGAGGCTATATTCCAATACTTTATATCTAACAACACAGTCTTTTCAGAGCAAAACCCCAATAATTTTTCAGAATTCATGGAGAAATGCAGGTGAATGTGTGTGTTCAGTGAAATGAGATAGTATTACATAACCATGGTTAAGTGAATTTCACAGTAACCCAATGTTGACTATGAAATAGTGTACTTAATTAAAATGAAGTGCAGGACATACAAGTTAAGTTGTTGAAATATTCCACTGGTCTGAAAAACTTTAATAATGGAAAATTTCCTAAGATATTTCTGAATATATGAAGTTTTTAACAAACAAAGCAAATTTGCACAGCTAATTCCACCTCAATGAATGCTTAATATTACATTCTAATAATGCTTTTTCAAGAAAATCCTGCAACCCAAAGAAAAATCGCACAGTAAAGAAAATCTTACCCAGTTTGGTGTATAGTTGTGCTAGTTCTGCAAATCTGATGTCATAACAGATGCCCAGCCCAATTTTACAATGAGGCAGGTCAAACATGGTAAGGCTGTTGCCAGGAGATAAACAATCTGACTCTCGGAAGACAATGCCACCAGGAACATTGATGTCAAAAAGATGGACCTGAAGGAAGAATATGAAGGAATTCAAACACTTTTGTCATGGATCACTGAGAACCTTTCCTAAGAATAGGAAAAATCTATTTAGCATATCAGTAAGAAAGTTTCACTGATTTCCACTATATGTTGATATATGTTTAAGTAAGTTCATTATGTGGAATGTGCTTCATAATGATAAGATACTTACCTTTCTATGTTTGGCTATCATGTCGCCCTGTGGTCCCCACACAGTGCATGTGTTGAAGAGCTTGTCACCATTCCTCTCTGGCACTGACCCTCCCACTACAAATACACCAAATTTTTTGGCTGCATCTCTCAGGGCATTTGTGCTCTCTCCAGGGATTTCCTCAGCATACTTTGGAAAATAGCCTGCAAAGGTAAATGTTTATTGTAATTTGGGGCTGGCACAACATTGGAATGTGGCTTCTGTCTTGAGCTTGGTAAGCCCATCACATGAACAGATCAAGCAAGTGCCTCTACCTCACTGAAAAAAAAAAAAAAAAAAAAGTAAATGTTAGTGGCTCAGATATGGACTTAGATTGCACACTTCGGAAAACTGTCACACATATACCAAATTACAATAACACTATTCAGCTTGTTAATGGAAACCTGAACAAATATTCAATATACTGGGACAAGTGGACCACATATCTGTCAGTGTTGGAATAATGTCATTAAATGTGAAACTACCAAACATAAATTACTGTTATTATAAGAACAATATTTACTGTTGTCTGGGTCATCAGGATGTCACCCAGTTTTTCCTTATATGTGGTCTAAAATGTCTGGGTTCTTTCCCTCTTGTCAATCATTATCAGATAATCATCATCAGCAGCAACATACTGTAAGTGCCCCTTGGATATAAGTGATATCCCTGTAGCAATTAAAGGGAACAGTTCTCTCAGTTTCCTCCATCTGCCACTACACTTATCATTTGTATTGCCACTTGTATGTACATCTTCAAAATAAAGAAATTCCTCTATACATTCAAAGCATTTCTCTTTCAGGCCAATTTATTCTTTCTAGCCCTCCCACCTCCACTGTATATGTTGCATGTTAGAATACTGCAATGTTCAGCTTTGTTGTACATAAAATCCATATTGACGAATTATTAAATTATTTAAAGTCATACCTAAAACCATAACTAGAGCTCCTTACTTGTGCCATAGGGTGAATTAAAACACTCAGGAAGGGCAATCAGCTGGGCACCTCCACCAGCAGCTTCTTTTATCAGCTGGACTGCTCGAGCCACATTTTCCGCTTTCACTTCCCCCACTCTCATCTGGACGAGAGCAATGCGTAATGCTGCCAAGGAAGCAATTTCATCATTCAGTCATACAAGTTTCTAATGAAGCAGATCCTCACTGAGTATTCATTCACAAATAACAATGCAAATATATTGTGCCATAAGAGGCTAAAATATCTAAGAACATAAAAACAAAAAAAACAAAAAAAAGACAAGTAAAAAAGGTTCATTAATGATAATATCCTCAGTGAACTGTGATAAAGGAAAAGCAGAATTGGTTAGGTGCACAGATAAAGGAAAAAATAGGCACAGAAAATAGTCACTATACAGGTTGGTCCCAAAGCAAATGGATGAGAGAAACAGAAATATCATAAAATTCATCAGATAACTAGAAAAGATAATAAAAAGCAACTTTAAGGTCATAATTCTAGGTGCAAAAATTGTACTTGTTCTAAGTTTTACTATATATATCCCTTTCAAAGTAGTCCCTTTTGCAGCACACACCACTTCCACTGTTTGTCTCTGCTTTATACTGAATACATTCTTTAAGTCCTGTTCTTAAGTGTTAATGATTTGCAATAGATCCCCTTGATGGAGTCAAAACCACAAAACAGCAAATGCTCATCTCGAAGTTGATCTCAGGGAAGAGGAAGAAGTTGAAGGGGGTTGAATCTGTGGAGTACTAAGGTAAGAAGTGATGATTGTTTTGGTTTGGGTTAAACCACTGCACAACTTCAATGCAGTGAAGAGTGTGTTGTGATGGGCTTTGAAGCCATAGTACATATTAAGACCCTGCAACCACAAGGCTGCTAGTATCACTCTTAAAAAACAATATATTGTTCCTAAAGTCTAGGAGTGATAGCTCAAGTTCTCATAATGGTATAATTTTGAAACAAGTTTCATATGAAAGGTAGCATCAGTAGAAACTTTTCACCAGAAATAAAGAAATATGTAAGTAAGAAAATATGATGATGTGTTTGCACATTATTCAGCAGAATGTGAACCTCCTTGTGTGTTCCTCTTAGTATAGTTATGTAATTTACAGGTGAGTTAAAATGTAAAATGAAGGTTATGAATGTGTATAAATTTGCTACCCTCTGAAAATACTGCATTTCCATACGAAATCTGTTTTGCAGACAATAATAATAATAATAATAATAATAATAATAATAATAATAATAATAATAATGAATCATAATAATAATAATAATAATAATGAATCATAAATGTATGATAATCAAGAGTATTAGTAAAGTTTGTACATACATACAGTTGTTACAAAGAACAAGAACTTTTACAGCATACAGTATTATACATAATTTATATTTTGTTCTCAAGAACTTTTACAGCATATAGTATTATGCATAATTCATATTTTGTTCTCTGTTATTTTTTTAATCCATTGTGAGTGAATAAATGAATACACAAACATGGCTACTAAGATACATATAACACAGGTGGTGATGATGACACCATGACTCCACATGGTATGTTGACTCAATGGGGTTTATGCTCCTGCTGCATTTGCAAGATCAAGATTCACTGTTCATTTGTGACACCAACTTTTTTTTTTACTTCACCTTGTTTAAGTATGGTAAAAATTACTTACTTGATGCTGCCATCTTGCTGTTAACTTGGTGCTCCTGGGGAAAAAAATAATAATAATTACATAACATACTATATTACCCACAAATTGCTATGCCATAAAATCTGTTATAAACATCCCATATATACAGTATGTAATTATGTGTGCATGTGTGAGTGTGTGCGTATTGTTGCACTGTAGATGGTTAGAGCTAAAGCTCATTTGTCGTGTCTCCATATCTGCAGTTATCCAATTTCTCTTTAAATTTGCTCACACTGACAGCTGCAACTACTTCCTCACTTAAACTATTCTAGAGATCAATGCTTCAATATGGGAAATTAAATTTTTTCTTAATATCACTGAGACATTCACTCTTCTTAATCTTTTTCGTGTGTCCTCTCATACATCTTGTCCCCCCATCCATATGCATCTCCAAAACTTGTCTATCTACCTTTACTGAATTTGTATATTGTTATCAAGTCTCCCCTTTCTCTTTTCTCTTCCAATGTTGTTAATCTCATTTCTTCCAGTCACTCTTCATAAATGTGTGTGTGTGTGTGTGTGTGTGTGTGTGTGTGTGTGTGTGTGTGTGTGTGTGTGTGTGTGTGTGTGTGTAACTTATAGAGTGGACTCATATTATCACTCTTTACATGATTTTTTAAAATAATGGGTTTTACAAAGAGTGTCAATGTATATAAACATCACCAGTCTCCACTACAAGTGCAGCTAAAGTCTTTCAAAGGTCTGTATCAGCAGCCATAGTGTCAGCCTTCCAGCAGCTATAACAGAAGCAAGACATGATCTCCTGTGCTTTGTTGGTGGAATTTCACAATTTTGAAGTGAGCTTCCTTAGTTAGAGATTAAAACATTTCATTAGATTTAATTATGTAATGTCATTAATCATTATATCGATAAGATTAGGGTAAGGTCCTAATCTTGCAGGAATATCTTTCCTAAGAACAATGATAAACTTACCTCTCACAACGAGTGCTGCGACCAGATTAGTTCTCCTGCCTAGTTGACTGGTACAGCAAAGAGACTGACGGATGGCAGTTAGTCTCAACAAGGTGGTGCTTGCTATTACCTCTTCATTAGGCTAAACATTTGATAAGATTCAGTTCTGAAATGTCTCTTATTGTCATGTGGTCAAGAGAAAGCCATACTGAGGTTCTGGGGCAAAGTAAAGCTAAGTCCCCTGATTAGTATTAGATAGTGCGTATTTCCCTTTCCCATCCTAAAAGTCAGGATTTCCTCCTGTTCCCAAGCTTGCTGTCCACTAGGGAAAAGAAAAGAATAATTATTGTATGAGGCAGCAGGCTGAAGGAACACACACACGCACATGCATATATATATACATATATATATATATATATATATATATATATATATATATATATATATATATATATATATATATATATATATATATATATATATGATGGGGCCGTGTAAGCCATGGTGATGCATACCTACAGATTTACATGCGAGTGTGTGCTTGTTGTCAGGCAGAAGATGCCAAAACTACTTGACAAAGGTTTTGAATACTAGCAATAGCTTAGCTATGACGGTGCGCATATGCTGATTACGTGACAGTTACAGATAATATAGATTATTTCTGTCAGGGTGACAAAAACCGGCAGACGAGTACACTACCTTCTCACCACTCGTGGACGGTCTTCCCCTTGACTCTCAACCACGATGACTGATCCAGGGAACCTTCTGCTTAATCTTTACCAGCTTGTATATTTTTGGCTCACCACCCTGAGTATTTCTGGCTATGAAAGTAACACCGTCTGCACCACGGGGCAGCAAAAATAGCTAGCACATCTGGAGATTAGGAATTGCCGAGTCTAACACCCTCCAAAAAACAAACTTATCACTTGCATTGTCATAGTATGGCAAAGTATTTAACAAACACTTTGGCAACGGAACACATTCATACGTATTAATAAACTTATCAACTTAACCAACCGAAGAATATCTTTCCTAAGAACAATGATAAACTTACCTCTCGCAACGAGTGCTGCGACCAGATTAGTTCTCCGCGGTCTTTGACTGGCCAGAACAGCTGATGCACGTTTTCTGTGAGGCTGAGCCATGAGAAAACGGGAAGGAGGAGAGAAAGAGGCAACAAGCACTGAGGTGGTTGTGCAGCTGCTCAGCCTCAGACAGTGGATACCAGTGATGCGGGGTGGAGGTGTGGGCGTGGCTCCTCCTGCATTACTCACCCGCCTTGTGTGTTTACTTTTCTTCCTCCTAAAAGTTGACTTGAATAAGAAATGTTTTTCTTGAGATGGTGATTAGTGGCAATAAAGGAAGAGAAAAAAAAGTGGAGTCAACACAGTTACGGCTTGAAAGAGTGCAGGGGTCCTGTTTGTGTGGACTGGATGAGGTAATTTTGAGCGCGTTGGCCAGTCTGGTGGGGTGACACCTCGACCTGGGCACATCCAAGGAGGGCAGCACTGAATACTGCTTGTGATATTAGTGCTACTGACATACTCTACCGGTTTGCAAGATGTAATTTATATTACGAGAAAAGATACGAGAGACTTAAATGCAGGATGTCCTTCAATGAATTCAGCAGCAATTCAAGATCTCGGCCTCCCTTCCCGCGATCATTTTCCTCGGTTGTGGAATGAATCATCCCTGCATCCTGAGAGCGTGCAGCCTCCTTCGTAACGTCAAACAACAGTTCAGTGTAACGAGGTTCTGCGGCCTTTCAAGGTAGGTTGGCGTCCACTCTTCCGGTTTACTGTAAATGTGAAGGTCTGCACATACGGATGGCTGTACAGACAATTAACAGGTGACACTAGATCACCGAGGGAGGATGTGTTGACCTCTGGAGTAGGTGGGCGGGGGCAGGTGTGGGCTCGAAGCTGCCTGTGGTGTGGGCGGGATGAGGGAAGGGGACTCTCATCTGCTATTGTTCTTTCATTATACAAGTATACATCGCTTCGAAAGAAGGTTTATACATCGCTTCGAAAGAAGGTTTTTAAGGTTTATGGTTCTTTCTTCAGTTTCATACAGTAAGTAGTGACATCATTATGATTTATAAGGTAAACGTCAAAAGAAACGAGTGAAATTTGTACTCTCTCTCTCTCTCTCTCTCTCTTTCTCAATATGCACACGTCATACAATAATGAACAACAAGGCTGCTCCGTGCGTGATGCTCTCAGCTTGCCTTGGCTAAACTTAGCTTACACAACCACTTGCTGAATATGATTGTTGTGTTAAAACACGGAAAAAAAAAAATTGCCTACACGTAGGAAGTTCTTTATCATCATTATTACTACAGTTTTTACTTCTATATGCTACTATTATTACTACTACTTAAATTACCGCTGCTGCTGCTGCTGCTGCTACTATTACTGCTATAACAACAACAACAACAACAACTACTACTACTACTACTACTACTACTACTACTACTACTACTATTACTACTATTATTATTGACATTTTTATCATCACTGATTTATCTAGTAGATAATGTTTACATTTAACATTACTAATGTTGCTGTTTATTGGTATGCTTCAAGTTTTTTTTTTTATTGATTAATTATAATTTATTTATTTATGTGGAGGGGGAAGCGACTACTGAACGAGGCTTTCATTCCCCCTTCTTTGACCATTTTCTACAAGTATATATATATATATATATATATATATATATATATATATATATATATATATATATATATATATATATATATATATATATATAACGAGACAAAATAAAAAAAAAATCACAACGCATTTCCACATGAATAGCAGTGTGTGTGTGTGTGTGTGTGTGTGTAGTTGGAAGAGATCAGTATGGCTGGAAGGATCAGGTGTCAGTGCTCCACTAGCCAGTCAGTCCTCTTTCCCGCTGCTCCCCACCGCACTACTTTAAATGCTCATACACTTAACTAGGAAGCGACCACGGAAGCCGAGCACCATATGTCGGTGGTGGGTGGCGGTTACTGGGAGACAAACGGAGGGTGGTTTGTTCGCTTAGGTCACGCTGTTTGCCTTCCCCGTAACAAAAGAATCCAATATATATATATATATATATATATATATATATATATATATATATATATATATATATATATATATATATATATATATATATATATATATATATATATATATATATATATATATATATATATATATATATATATATATATATATATATATATATATATATATATATATATATATATATATAAATATATAAATATATATATATATATATATATATATATATATATATATATATATATATATATATATATATATATATATATATATATATTCTCTCTCTCTCTCTCTGTCTCTCTCTCTGTCTCTCTCTCTCTATGTATTTATTTATATATTAATTCATTTATTTTCTGAGCATTTTTTCGAAGACTGCTTCCACTTACAGCGTAAAAGTCACCTATGGGCAGCCAAAAACTAGGTCGAAGTCATGGCAGCGAGCTACAGACATTCTTACTGCTCACCCTCGTATCATGTTGCAAAACACACACACACACACACACACACACACACACACACACACACACACACACACACACACACACACACACTTACATAATTCAGGCATTTAGGTCGACGATTCAAAGGAAAGTAATGAGCTTAAAAGTACACATAATATTGCTTTCATACATACTCATTTCATAAGAACGTCCGACTAAGCGCCCACCCGGCAGATGGTTCACAGAGTGCATGTACGAAAATGGTAGTATTGTGACTCCCTCACCCCGCCCTACATCCCCCCTCGAAGCCTGACCTTGGCTTCAGTCCTCATCCCTGATTCTTCCCACCAGTGGCAGTGGATAGTGACGGTGTGCCATCAACTGTTACACAGTGAATGTCATAAAGATTAGTAGTAGTAGTAGTAGTGGTGGTGGTGGTGGTAAGAAAAAGAAGAAGAAGAAGAAGAAGAAGAAGAAATATATCACTTGAGTTGTGTTATATCTTGGAAGTTGCGACATTTCAGATGATGACTGAGATGACGCGACAGCCTCGGCATCGCTTAGATCGCCTGTGGTTTTTAGATCACGATTCTTGGTGCAACTCCTGAAGGGGAAGGGAGAGGGCATGGTGACGCTGGGGTGGGCTGAGGGTGAGAGCTGCGGTGCGGGAGAGATGATTGAGCTCTACGACACAGCATGGGAAATCGTCATTATTGTAATGATGTGGAATGACTTGACTACGTACGTACACATCACGTCATATCACACTATTGGGACTCTCCGCCACACACACACACACACACACACACACACACACACACACACACAGACAGATACATACAGTTAAAGGCTGGTTTCAGTCTTTTCATAAACTGCCTAAGCAAAGGGTCCTCGTTGTTGGTTAGCACACAAACAAACTGGGGAGACTCGGTGTCAGAAATACATTAAATATTGGTACTACTTGGAATGGAATTCCGTATATGTACAGTATGTACCTTCAAAATAAATATTGTACTTCCGAGATAACGTAACTACTTTGAACATAGAGTGTGTGGTGACAGCAGGAGCAAAAGTAAGGACATTGATGAATTAACAATGGTAATACTAGTAGCCATCAGGCTATGTAATCCGGGTGAGAGAGAGAGAGAGAGAGAGAGAGAGAGAGAGAGAGAGAGAGAGAGAGAGAGAGAGAGAGAGAGAGAGAGAGAGAGAGAGAGTTGGCTTATCCTTGCTTCGGTTTGCTGCTTGTCAAAGGCTTGTCACTGAGAAAAGTTAATAGCTTGTCTGTTTGTCGCACCCCTTCGATTGAGATCATGCACAGTTCAGTCTCCAACATTCTGTGCTTAGATTCTTGTAACTCAGTGTATTCATCTAATTATTATTTTTAATACGTGACGCATAATCAGTGAAGGCTTGAACATTGCTATTGCTTACTGTGGGTATCTCATTACGAGGGATGAGGTGCATGTGTGATATTTAAAAGCATAGTAAACATGGGTTTTATTACTGTAAGATATAATACTTAAAACTGTACCATAGTATTTGTGCTTAGTTCCCCAAATACAGTCCAGTTGTAGGTACTCAACTACTTATAATTGCTCTCAAGTCCAATTAAACTAACCATTTCTTGAATTTACCTGATGTACTTGGAATCAAGGACAAACCTTTTTACTTAAACCCATTCCCGAAACACTTAGGCACGCGGCCAGAACAAGTGGTGCGTTCTTACAGCTGGATATAATCAGTAATTTCAGAATCAACAGAAATAGAGGAAATATTTGTCCACGTTTTTTTTTTTTTTCTTTCTTTTACCGACTCGTTTACTCAGCTGTGTGGCGGAGGGCCTGTGTGGGGGCCGGCGCCAAGTAGAGACGCTATAAACATTTTATTCTGTCTGGAACAAGTCTCTGGTAAATCAGCGTCTTGGAATACGTTGGATGGAGGTCACGTGAACTGATTAATTGGTTTACAACTAACTAGAACCGTCTCTTCCCTTAAAAGAT
>NC_087153.1:35285521-35378021 GCF_035594125.1 Scylla paramamosain | reverse complement strand
CACGCTACGCTCTGTCGCACTCCAGAAGCAGTGAGAGTCACGCAGTATCACGCTCAGAGAATGATATCCCCGTGCTTCATTAACCCCTGAAAAATCGCGAATATCCATAAATATAAATATATATATATATATATATATATATATATATATATATATATATATATATATATATATATATATATATATATATATATATATATATATATATATATAACACTCCATCTCAGCTATTAGCTGCCCCTGGTCATTGTTGTAAGGAAGACCCCTTTCGTGAGTTTTTGTGGTTTTCAGGTGAATGCCCAAGATGAACGCTACAAAAATAGACTATACTTAACTCAGAGTTGAGAGACTAGACTGGTGGCGGGTACAACACAGCGTGTCTGTCGGGGTGCCTGACTGGCGGCCGCCACCTGGAGAGACGGCTTGGTGCCTCAACACTCTGACACCTGAAATGTTTGCGGATTGGCCCCCACTTACAATATTCATGATTATACCTCGCTCATTACATAAGTAAGGCAAGTGAAATCCTGCTTATAGGAAAAATAATAAAAGACAAAATACATTATACTGAGAGAGAAGCAATAACAATAAGTAGTGTGTTATTTATCAGTGACAATAAATGGTACATGGAAATTTCCAAGGTGTGGCGTGAAGCGAAGTGACTCATGTCCATCCACACCTGTTTGCCTACATACATATGATTATGCAGTTATATCATAAGAAACCATACATCTAATTACTGTACAGTTTACATCATTACTGGACACTTACACAGCAAATGATCACGTGTGCAGTGGAATGGAGTATTAGGTGTTGTGTGTGTTGCATCTAATGTGATATGTAGGCTAGGAAACTGAACCGCCCTGAATGAAATGTGAAGCTAAAGGTTGCAAGAGAGGCTCGTCGCTTGCTGAAATCAAAGCCAGAATTCGTATAAAAATAAATGTTAAATATACTTACTTGCCTTTGTTGGAAAGTGACGGTCTCTATGAGTTACGGTAAACGATAGTTAGAACGTTATTTTCACCACCAATACTGGCGTCCTGTGAGGTTGTCCTTGGGTGTCACGTGCAATGGGTAACATTTGGTGAGGGACCCGCGTGCAGCACAGACTGTGGGAGACAGAGTAGTGATTATGTACACATGTAACAAATGGCTAATAAGTAAGGCTATAAAACATATACTAAGACAGGCATATTAAGGTACTCACAGGAAAATGCACTAAAAGCTCTGATTTTCGAAACATGTGCAATATCTCTATATACATATATCATGGGGAAGATATGATGAATGGGACATTTAAGAACACTGTATTCTATTCATACTCCCTTCTTCACTGGAGAGTGTTCGGTGTTGTGTGATTTCGTCATGTCACTGTCAATATCGTTGATTGCATGTGTAATGTTCTCCCTCAATGTGTCCAGTGTCCGAGGACGTGCAATATATGTACACTCTGAAGGATGAGAGAGAGAGAGAGAGAGAGAGAGAGAGAGAGAGAGAGAGAGAGAGAGAGAGAGAGAGAGAGAGAGAGAGTACGTAATGAGGTGTTTGAGTGCGAGGGGGGGGTGGGAGTGGGTGGCGGTGACGGTGGTTGCAGTGCACTTGTACCGCTCTGTTGAGTCGCCTCAAGTTCCTCCCTTCCCCAGCGCCTCTCTCCCCTGCCTGCCTCATCTCCGGGCGTGACTCGTTCCCTGCCCACCACTCCGTAACACCACCCTTCTTAGCACATGGCACGTTTCACACTGCCTAGAGAGCAGGGTCCTATGACTCCACACCAGCCGCATTATCGCCTCTGTTGGCACCACTTCGTGTCTGCCCGGCTCCATATTTCGTCTCGGTGCCTCGTACACGCCGCAATTGTCACAGTCTCCATGTGAGCCGAAAACACGCGGGGACAGCGACCCTAAACAGGGCGCACTCTTTCTTTCTCTCTCTGCATCTCCACCACGCATCTCTTGGCCTTTGCTGACTTGACCGATGAAGGACAAAAGCTCACACGCTCCCTCCCTCCACCTGCCTGTCGCCTGCCCACCCACCCGCTAAACAGGTTCGCTCACGAGTGCGCTGCTGAAACAGAGTGGTTGACGAGTTGGGTGGAAAGAAACGAAAGCTAGGAGATGCCCTGTGTGATTGGTGATGGTGATGCATGTATTCGTGGTTGGCTCAGACTGTACCGTGAATGTTTAAAAGGATCAGTGAGTGAGTGAGGGATGTTAGAGATCGTTTCTGAGCTTGACATAAACGTTTGGTAATGCATAGATAGCTACAACTCTTCTTTAACTTTATGCCGTTCCATGGCTTGGGTATATGGCTCATCATGACAAGGTTCCGGGGTGTTAGTCTGGATAAAAGCCGCATGGAAAGTGTGGCACGTTAATTAATCCGTGTTGCAAGAGCGGAAACGTGAATACGAGGCGTCGAAGGGGCGGAGAGAATGGAAGGGAGAAACTGCGAGACATGAAAAGGCTGGCTGACGAAAGCAAGTAAACAAAGGGAAATCTCACACACACACACACACACACACACACACACACACACACACACACACACACACACACACACACACACACACACACACACACACACACACACACACACACACACACACACACACACACACACACACATACGCACACACTTTTACCTCATATGTTTAACTTTCAAAAATATATACACACGCTGAACAGCGGTATGGTGTATTCATCCAGCATCAGCAATGAGAGAGAGAGAGAGAGAGAGAGAGAGAGAGAGAGAGAGAGGAGAGAGAGAGAGAGAGAGAGAGAGAGAGAGAGAAAGGGGAAGTCATGGAGACAAGAAACGGCGCAGACGACTTTCACTCACACCAAGTTAACAGCCGCGAGAGATGAAAGGGAACAGAGAGCTCGGTGCTCGGACCAGACAAAATAAAAATAGGAAAACATAATTGCACTTAACACGGGACCTCCCTCCTCTTCATTACATGCATCATCCACTCAACACCCGCCAAGTGTTGATCAGTGGCCACAAACTTAATGAGGTTTCTCGACTTTTTTTCTTAATATTCGCAAGGGGAAAATTCCTAACACTAAAGATGAATTTTTATGCGTTTCATCTGCTTTGCCAGAGAGAGAGAGAGAGAGAGAGAGAGAGAGAGAGAGAGAGAGAGAGAGAGAGAGAGAGAGAGAGAATCACTTTTGTTTTCACTAATATACAGACGACAAAGAAGCCAGTAAAAGTGATCATAATCTTCATAAAAAATAACAATAATAATCCCACGTAAAACCGCACAACACACTTCACACGGCGACTCAGGGGGGGTGGGGGGACAGCATGTGGGGATGCCAGCAGAGGTAGCCGTGCCTGGCGGTCACCTCGCCAAATCCGGCCTGGGGAACTCGCCGGACCCCGTGCTGTACACACTTTCTAACAACTTTCCCTCTCTGGCTAGCCGCGGCCGTCGCCTTCACCATCACAATTACCTTTCCTTGCAACGTAAGCTTACGCCTGCCACTGAAGGGTCCCCGGTGGACTGCGGTTTCAGCTATTACTACCAATATTACTGGAAACAAACTGATATTTTGAGTGTTCGCGATAAATAATGCTTCCCATAGACCTGCCTCACGGGACAGCGTAGAGGAAGCAGTAGGTTTCCGGAAACTGATTTCTCTCAAATGTACCAACCCACACAAGCGTACAACAAGCCTCGAGGGACACGCGACGCCTCCCGCACGCGCCCCACACCAGTCTTGTCCCCCCGCCCTCGCTGGAAGTCACCTTGCAACTCCACATCATTTCAGGGGCGTGACTGCAGCAGTGACACCTACGCCGAGTCTGTCCACTGGCATGTTCTAACTTTCAGGCTGCAATCTGATTCCAGTATTAAACTTTACTTTTGATCTACGATGCTCTTTCGCATGTGTGTGTGTGTGTGTGTGTGTGTGTGAGAGAGAGAGAGAGAGAGAGAGTGTGTGTGTGTGTGTGTGTGTGTGTGTGTGTAAGCAAACTTATGACGCCTGTTATCTCTCTCTCTCTCTCTCTCTCTCTCTCTCTCTCTCTCTCTCTCTCTCTCTCTCTCTCTCTCTCTCTCTCTCTCTCTCTCTCTCTCTCTCTCTCTCTCTCAATTGAACGGCCAATCAGGCAGTAGGTCATCAACATGTCACTGTAAAAGTTTGTAAATCTTCCTCTGTCTAGGCTTCATTCTTCATTTCGATTACAAAAATTAGGCCCTGACAAGCCTATGCTGATTATCGAGCATTCCTTTTTATTATTATTTATTTATTTGTTTTCTTGGGACGCACAGCATTCCATCTTTCCTATATCCGAAGGGATATATCCGTCACTGCCGTCGAAAGTGTCCCTAGTACGTGGTGGCCCCGGCATCTTTACCTTGTTGGGCCTCCACGGCGAAAAGTGGCACCCAAGTAACAGTGCTTCAACGTGGCAAGTCAGGTAATTGCTAGGGTAGAGTGGTTCTGCCTGCCCGGGGAAACGTTGTCTGGCATATTCAATTAATTTAGAGAAATTTCTTTGTCGTCTGGATATGGAAGTGAGACTGATTGTTGGCCAAAATAATTCGAAGGACAATTGCATAATTTTCCATTGTAGCAACGCAAAACTCTGGAACTCCCTGCCTCTGGAACTCTACTGCTTCTGTATTTCCTCCTTCCTATGACTTGAACTCTTTCAAGGGGGAGGTTTCAAGACATCCTTCAATTTTCGATGCTTCTCTTGACATCTCTTTTGGAACTGGAGGTTCAGTGGGATTTTTTCCCTCGTTTTTGTTTCCCTTGGCCAGTGACCTTACATGAAAAAGGTGTATTTTGATTTTTAATTCCCAAACACACAAAAAATATATATAAATAAATAAATAAATCGTGTGTGTGTTCTTTTGTAATGATTCCCTTCATAACCCGATAAGGTCTGCCGGGATGAGGCATGCGTGTTCACAGAACTCACAACGTTTCATGTGAATTGGTCTAGAAAATATGAGAGAGAGAGAGAGAGAGAGAGAGAGAGAGAGAGAGAGAGAGAGAGAGAGAGAGAGAGAGAGAGAGAGAGAGAGAGAGAGAGAGAGAGAGAGAGAGAGAGAGAGAGATCCACTTTAAAGATGTTTCTGATAACACAAATATTCTTAAAGAGAACACTGACTCACTTTTTTCCTTTCTTTACCAAAACTAACAAAATGGTCCCAGGGCGGAGCTGCTGCGGGGTTGTAAGAAGTGTGTCGTTGTTATCCCCGCGGACCTCTCTCTTCTCGCCGCAGGGCGTTCTGCGACCTCTCTGTATGCTGCATTTTGCCGCCCTTGTTTGTTTGCTTGCTTCATGCCAGGCATTCGCATCTGCAGATTGTTTTTTCATTGGATGATGGTCATGAATGGTGGTATTTTCCCATGAATGGTGGTATTTGTCATTAGTATGACTAGTAATAGTCGCATAAAAATACCATCATATCCTCATCACCATCGACCAATAGGGTAGCAGTTAACAAACATCACTAACAATAGAAGGTCTCTGAGGCTCGAGTCCTCGTCAAGCCGGAGACTGCGTCTGTCAGGAGGTGCACACTGTCACCGTCATTTTCACGTCATTCCACCAAGCAGAGGAAAGGCACGGACGTTGACTTTGTGAACTCACAGCCTAGCAGGACTCTCTCTCTCTCTCTCTCTCTCTCTCTCTCTCTCTCTCTCTCTCTCTCTCTCTCTCTCTCTCTCTCTCTCTCTCTCGTGTGTGTGTTGAGCTATTTGCAACACATGTGTGTAATGAAAAATATATAAAAAAAATACCATCAATGATGATTTGGCAATTTATTGGAAATTCTATCATGCATTATTATTATTATTATTATTATTATTATTATTATTATTATTATTATTAGCAGTAGTGGTAGTAGAAGTAGAGTGGTGCAGTAACCATGTCATGTACGTATTTCACACACACACACACACACACACACACACACACACACACACACACACACACACACACACACACACATATATATATATATATATATATATATATATATATATATATATATATATATATATATATATATATATATATATATATATATATATATATATATATATATATATATGTATATGTGTGTGTGTGTGTGTGTGTGTGTAGTGAGGGATTGGGAAAGAAGGCAAAGAACAAGGAACCCTTGTTGCTGTTTATAACTTCCTCCGCCCACTACGGCTACTATTACTACTACTTCTACTACTACTACTACTACTACTACTACAACTACTACTACTACTGTAGTGAAGAAGGGATTCGAGAGACGAAATATCTATAAATAAAACATGCTAATAGTGAATCGAAAGTGTATTATACCGAAATGTTTGAAGAGGCAGTTCGTATTATGTGTTATCCCCATAGCACACACACACACACACACACACACACACACACAGTACTCGCCAGTTCAGTGAAAATATCTTTACCTGTCACTCAGCACACCTAAATACAAAAATAAGCAAATAGATAAAATGCATTCACATTAATAAGTGAACAGTCAGTGTCCCCTTGAGCAAATGGATGATGGGGTGTGTGGTGTGCGGAAGAGTCGAGGCTTATCCCTGCATAGATCAGACCCTACCATGACCTCAAAGCTGCCCACGGAGGAATGAGTGCCGGCCACTTCGAGGCAGCACGTGATCCGGGATGAATTTTACGTCTACACACACACACACACACACACACACACACACACACACACACACACACACACACACACACACACTTTTTTTTTTGTCTCTGAAGGACGTTGCCTTATCGCATGTTTGTTGTTGCTATTATTATTATTATTATTATTATTATTATTATTATTATTATTATTGTTGTTGTTGTTGTTGTTGTTATTATTATTATTTTGCATGGTTTAATATCACTTACTGGTTTCTTTAATGAGTCGCGATACAAGGAGAGCATGACATATTCAAAGGTTTCACAATGATACTGTAGAGTACATCGATTGTTGATCAAAATGTTATTCGTAGTCTTCGAGGTCTTAATATTCTTGAATTATTGTAGATCACATGTTTCAAGCAAGTTCAGGAAACCATTTGCAATTAATAATAATGTATTAATCTGTCTATCTCTATACCACACAAGATGTTCCAGACAAAGAACCACACACTCATACGCATCATTCACATTAATTAATAATTAGGTCAGTCGGTCATGCAATAATAACAATAATAATAATAATAATAATAATAATAATAATAATAAAAATGAGGAAATAAATAAGTAAACAAATAAATAAATAAAACTGCCAACATAGGAAAATGGTGGTGGCGGTGGCGGCACATATGGCTGGAGGGAGCAACCGAGACGGGAGGCCGCGTGGCGCGACAGGTGTTGAATATTACAGATGGCTGGAGGGAATGAAGACTAGCGGTGCTGTGGGAGGCTTACATTTCTCCACAGTGCCGCAGTGGAGTAGCAGCACACATCAACGCAGCTTGCCACACTCAAACCATTCAACACAGAATAAGAGCCAAGACCGCGCTTCGAAGCCAAGAGCGATCTTGAACGACAAAAACGCGCCTATAGGCCCATTTTCAGAAACGATTTTCTCTCATCATGACACATAGATGATTAGCCGGGTTCTCACACGTGTTTCTCTTTTTCATAATGTAGAAATCTACTTAATCTTTCAGTCGAATCATAAAAACGCCCTCAAACACCCGTGCCACTTCAACTAAAGCGTTTTTAAAAGTAGTGGAGGTGTGGCGCAGAAAGGTTTCAGAATATGGTCCTGAGAAGAGAACTCAAAAGTGAAACTAGTCGTGAATAATCTCGCCTCATAACACCTATGACCTCCACCTGCTGTCACGCTTAAACCAACACACCATACTGTTACCTTAGGACACTTGTATCAGTAAAACGTTACCAGATTGGGAGGTGTAGGTTCAAAGAATAGAAACCAAAAATTAAACTATTATATCGAGAATAAACTCGCCTCATAACGCCTGCGTCTCTCTCAGCCTCCGCTCCCAACTTGCCTGTCTCAGCAGCAAACAGGTTACTTTTAAATTATCTTCATGGGATTTGGTTGTATGAAATGGGAAGTCTATCAAACTGTAATACGATCTGAGAGCTAGATTCCTGCATGATTTTTTTTTTCCTCTCTTTCCCATCGTGAGAGCTTATCACTATTAAAGGCATGTATTCTCAAACACTTCAGCGTCTTATTACAACAACTTTTAACATGCTCTAGGAAAATTTATTGAGGGTTTTTATGATACTACTAGTAATTTAACAAGTATTATGCACCATCAATGGTAAAAACACCTTTGCAAACCCAACTAGTTATCTTTGTGGCCTATGAAATTAGTCCTGAGGAAAGAACAACGGGTTTCTGAATACGGACAATAGAATGTAGTTTACAGTGTGTATAGTACCGAGTTACGTACGCAAAATGAACGAAAAAAAAATATTATGAGGAAAGTGCATATTTGATACTGAAAAGATAACATTTTACTGCTTTGCAGTGGTTAAGAGTCCGTTAATCTTAAGAGTTGCTGGTGTACAAGACTTATACATCGTAAATTTTATATAAATACGTACTAGATTAATGCCGTTGTTTGGGAGTACATATATATATATATATATACTACATTTCTGCAGGGCATCTGCCCGGTCTCAACGATAAGGTGTAAATACTACACAGAGTAATTGTAGATTAAGATGAGTAAAATTATGCATTTGCAGTTGTCACTAGTGAGCTGAGTTTATTTATTTATTTACTCATTTTATTATTATTATTATTTTTTTCTTACTGGGACTTCCATTTTTTCTTTTGCACCACAGAAGTATGAATTAAATTGTGGGTGCACACATTGTATCAATGATGATGATGATGATGATAATAATAATAATAATAATAATAATAATAATAATATTATTATTATTATTATTATTATTATTATTATTATTATTATTATTATTATTATTATTATTATTATTATTATTATTTTTAAGGTATATAATTTATGTTATTGCAAAATAATATCACTGATCTCTTTTTACTTCCCTCCACTGTGATTTTTCATGTCTTACTGTTTTTATTTTCTTCCTTTCACATAATCCTCTATCTATTTGTTTATTTCTTATTGTTTCCTTTAGTCCTCATTTGCTTTTTAGCTTCTATAATTATTAATTTCCTATGTGGGACCATATCATGTTCCTTAAGGTTCTTGACTTATATTTGTCACTCTTGACTTAAAGCTTTAATGTAGTAAAGCTACACTTCCTTTCCTAAATCCAAATTTTCTGTCTGTTAATGCTGCATTCCTTCTTTCTACATATTCTATCCATTAGAAAACAATAGAGTCTAAGACATAAGACAAACAGACAGATTTGAACAAGATGTCTGCTGCTCTAAAGAACCAGTTTGAGAAAGATGGAACATGTTCACTTATCTTTTTAACACTCTGCCAGAAAGAATATGAAAAAAAAAATTTATGAGAACATACAAAATATTTCATCTCAGTTTAGGTATACAGCTTTTTAATGCAATTTTCTTTAATTTCAGAGACAAGGAAGATGGAGGTGGATTCTTGGGTGAGTGTGCAAGCCAGAAGGGAACGGTTTGAGCAGCTCTATGAAGACAGTCCTATTGCCTCCCCTCAAAATGCTCCCTTCCACCCAACCCCAAGACCCAGAACCTTATCTGCACCCTACAAGAATTTACCAAACTGTGATGAACTCAGGACATCCCGAGCAAAAAACACCCCAATAAGTAATCATGAATCGAACTATAAAATGTCAAAGTATGCTTCAAATAATGACTCTTGCTCAGGAAGTTCTGAAGTGCCTATTTCTGGAAAAGTTCTCCAGAATATCAAAATGAAAGAGCAAGGTAATCATTCAGGTCAAAAAGATGAAGTGCCTTTAGAGAGCAATGCAACACCCATATCTAGTGCCACAAAGAAAACCTCAGTGTTCAAACCTGCCAGTTCAGTTACTAACAGAAAAGATATGCAAGATGAAGGAGCAGAGACACCTACAAGTGACACTCAAGGAAAAAGAGGACGATTTTTTTCTCACATGCGTTCAAGATCTCATGGAAACTTTGCAATGAAAAGAGATTCAAGTGCAGAAACAAACACCACAGTAGGCCAGCAGAATGGTGTCATGGGACTTAGAGAAAACAAGGTTCACTGGCTTACTCCAAAGTATAAACAAAGAAGTATAGATAACTTGTTGAGCAATGAAGATTCTAAGTGCAGTTCATCATTTGAAGGCAAGCAAAAGCTTGTGTCAAATGTTGTGAAAAACATGAAAAACAAAGAAACACCAACTATATTAAGAAAATTCAGCTTTTCATCAAAAAATGAAAAAGATATGAAAAATCTTAAGGAAAAATCTGTTCTTCCAAATACAAGACATAAGCAATCTAGTATTTTCCCCTCTGTATCAGAAAAATCAAACAATCACAAGTCTAGTAGTAGGGATTCAGGAATTAACATGGATCACAGACTTATCACAGAGGAAAAAACATCAAAAACTAAATCTCATGCCTCAGATATTGCTATAGTTCCAGTCCTAATTGCAAAAGCAGTGGCAGAGGTTGCATCCAAAAGGTGTGCTGCACAAACATATGACAAAACTAGCAGTGCATCATCCTTGTCCAGTGAAGACAGGCTTTGTGACCCACCTGCAAGACCTCCACGCCGGCGGGCAGCAGGTCTTGGTCCAAATCCTCGGAGGAAGGGTAAGGCACCTTCTCCTCCCAGTCAATCCTCACCCATTGCAATTAACCAGAATCAAGAAATTCATGGTGACTCATCATATCAGATTTCTTCACCTGATGCATCTCCTGACATCATCTCAAGAAGATTTAGGGACTCAAGTGATCATTTTAAATCATGTGAATCTCTTGCATCGTGTCACTCTCCAGAGAGGTCCTTTGAGAATTTGCATGAAATCACACATGCAACCTCTACGCCTGTGAGCAAATGCACAAGTACCATTGATTCAAAACCTAGATGTAAATCTTCAAGTGGACAACGGCATGGGGATGATGGAAAAAAGGATATATTCAAAAGTGAGATTCTGTCAGTAAACTTGAAAAGCATTAAAGCAAATACAATGGGAGAAAATCACCATGATAAGAATGAAACCTCAGAACAAAAAAGTACCACAGAGGTGGAAGGCTTGCCACCTGGTCCACCTCCTAAAAAACCTCCAAGAACCTTTGCCTATGACATTTACAAAAATATTAGCATGCCTTCACTTGAAATTGAAGGTGATGATGGTAGTAAAAAGGAGAAGACTGAGGAAAAGAGTTCCCCACCAATTTATGCTGTACCAATCAAAAAGAAGAATAACAAGATGATCCCTAAGCCACCTGTTAGAAGCAAAAGTGACCTATCCAAGGAGAGTAATAAACCATCAGTTGCTCCTAAACCTCCTCATGTTCTGGCCAAGGCTAAGAGAGCTTCCCTGGTTGACCCTCTTTCCAATGTAGAGAAAGATGAAGAAACAACCATTACATCAGAGTTTCAGCGGCAGGCACATGTTCGTTACAGCCTTCGGAAACCAAACCAGTTATCATCTACTTCATCTCATGATAAGATAGAAAATACCCAGGACAACTCACATCCAAAGCATGAGAACAGTTCTTCAGAGATTCATTATCATCCTAACTATTCTACTATTGATTATGAAGATGAAAATAACCTTACATCAGATTATAGTAAGCCAAAAAGAGACACTAGTTCCAAGGTCAGCAATTCTCCAGGGTCAAGAGAAATCAGGAGCCAGCCCATGGGTATGTCTTCTCCAAATAAAGATAAGTGCCACAGTGAATATGAGGACATTGCACCTATGACCTCATCCAACTCATCCACTGAAAATGAGCAACCGTTGTCGCTGACGTACTGCTTTGCCAACACTCCTCTGCCTGATGTGACGCACCTGCACACCAAACGCAGCATGAGTGATGAAACTCTCTACAAGGTAACTGAATATTTTTTTCCAGTTTAAATAAATAAATAAAGAACTTTTTAATTAATCTTTAAGATCAGTATGGTAGGAAGAAAGAAATGATAGCTACAGTTCACCACAACAGATCATATAGGTCATGTAACCCATGACACTGATCACTCAGAAACATTAAACCCTATTAAATCCTAACCAGTAGTATGGGTGAGCAGTGTAATAGAAACATAATCATATATTGATAGTGCATCAGTTAGCACAGGTGTTGATAGTGTGTCAGTTAGCATAGGGCTTGAACATATTACATTTCAGTAATGGAAACGATGCTGCCTGCATATTCACTTACATGTAGAACTGGCAAAACAAAGGGGAATATTATTTGTACCATCTGTCTAGTTTACTTCTTCATTGCATTCCCATTTGAATGTTGAACATTCAGTGTTTTCTTTACTGCAGGGGTGCAAGAAAGAAGAGCCTGTCTATGCAACACCCACATTCAAAACGAATAACTACCAAAGAGATCAAACAAGTCAAAAAGAACTCCACTACATGGTAAGCCCATGCAAGGACTTAAACTTTATATTTAGCAATTTTTCTATCTGCCCCAGGATGGCTATTTCTTTATCTGTTTTGATGATGCTTCCTCAAAACTCCCTCAGAATAGGACATGATAGTTTTTAACATTGTTTGTTTATATATTTTATGTATTTTATTCTTTTGTGTGTGTGTGTGTGTGTATGTGTGTGTGTGTGTGTGTGTGTGTGTGTGTGTGTGTGTGTGTGTGTGTGTGTGTGTGTGTGTGGAGACTAGCATAAAGGTACAAAAAGTAGAGAAGCCCAGCTTATGTGCTACTCCTCCAAAATATAACTAGAAGTTAAAAAAAAAAAAAAAGGCCAGATTAGTTTTGAAGGAGTCTTGATATTCCATGATATTCTTCTCATGAAACAGGTCAGTTCATAAGAAGAGAGAAAAGCAGAAATAGGAGAGAGCTCTCAAGTTTATCAGTGGAATAGATGCAAGAATAAAGGTACTAACATTTTCACTATTTAGATGGACAGAATAAGGATAAGAGTGAGTAGAAAGTCCTTAGCAGGGAAGCTGTGGAAGGAAAGCAGGCATGCAGCTATACCCTTCAGACATAAACTGAGCCTCTCTGTATAATCTGAGCTTTGTGCAAGCTGATGGCATGCATTCCCTTGTCACTGCTTTTCATTTAAAGAAATATGAATAATTAGCAACATACATGGCAGTTCACTCATGCATCACCTTATTGGCACCTGATTGTGGAGACAAAGTCAGTGATCTTGTTGAGTTTTTGTATAGAAGGAAGCCATACTCCATGCAAAAGTAGATAAGATCCCTATAAAGTGTAAACATCTGAAAGGGAGAAAAAAAAAGGAAAAGACAGCAAACAATACCTGACTTCATACTTTCTATTTTCACAACTGATGAAATTTCTATTTCAGAATTTTAGGAAAAGGACAATTGTAATATGTTCAGGGGAAGAGGGGATACTTGGATATTGCTGTAGTCAGATTATCACAGTATTTTTCTCATGAAGCAGTTAGCTGCTGCCCAGTGAAACTCTACCACAACCATCCTCTTGGGAATGTAAGACATCTGGCAACTGATTAAGTCATTAATTCAAAGAATACAGATCAATGGAAGTGAATAAATGGATAAACTGGCTTGAATTTTAACTGTATTACTATCTATAAGAACAGATCACACATGTGTATGAATGCAGTATGGGATTCTGCATTTCCTTACTCTTCTCACAGTCTCAATTACACTGGAAATTAGTATTTTGTCTGGCTCTTGATATGAGTGGTAGAACTCAACTAGGAACTGATATTTTCTGAAAATGCTTAAGGTCATGGCTTTTGACTAAATCAACTAAAAATATATTAAGACTGATAATAAATGGAAACAAACTTCTCTTCTAAATCACCTCATTAACCACTAAATTTCATTACTTAATTGAATGCCATTTTCAACTCTTACTTGCTGGGCAGTGTGTAGAGGGTGGGTGGATTTGTAGAAAACTGTCATCCTCTACTTTTATACAAAAACTAATATATGAAGTAAAAACAGAAAATAGGATAACTTGTTCAATCTTTCGTCCATATTTGTAAGCACATTGCTCTTCAGAGTAATTTTTCAAAACAGTTTTCATGGATCTTTTATTCCAATGGTGATGCTTTTTTTAATTATTACTAAAGTCATGAAAACATCCATGAAAACCAGAGTAAAGTTCACTAGGGCATGTTAAAAGTAATGGAGATAAGATACCAAATGTTTGAGAACATGGTCAATCAGAATTGCAGATATGTATGTTTGCCTAAAGCTGTATGTCCTTGTACGTCACCTACTCTCCAGACCCGAATCCCTGAGCCATCTTTTTAGAAGGCATTAAAAATAGAAAAAATAACAAACTAAAACTTTCAGATACAAGCACATAATTTGCAGTTATATGCTGACAGATTATATTTTATTAGTTCTAATTTCAGCTGACTTACAGACTTTTTTTTATAAAGTAATAGTTTCTAAATCTATGGCTTTCATATTAATAAATAGTGATAAAAATGCTTTGAATCTATGCTGCTGCTTGTATTAACTGAACTAACACAATTACATACTCTTGTTCCTGGCAATCTTAGTGTTCCGTCCTTTTCACTGATGAGGAGGAGGCAGACGCTGGTCGGGACAGAGCTGAGTGCAGAATCAGAAGGAACAGCATCCAAGGAAGGGAGAAGGTTTCAGGCTCAGAGGCCGAGGATGGCAGTAAAGGAAGATCAAGCTTGATATCAGCCTGGAAGAGAGAGTTTCGTCAGAGTTGCCGCCAAGTTCAGAGCAGAATAAAAAAAACTGTCATCAGATAGTATGAACTGTGTAATTTTACGTAAAGGTTTATCTGTTTGCTAAAAAATCAGGATTTGGGATTTGGTGAGTTCTACACTAAGCTTTAATCTTCTACATGGGAGAGGTGTTGGGTTATGAATGGACATACTGAACTCAGGAGCCTCTCATATGTAGTGTGTTGTGAGGATGAATGTGTTGTGATACAATATTGTAAAGAACTGATAGACCAAAGTTATACTAAGTGTATTTTTATTGGTAGTAATCAGCAAAGATAAAAAAAAATTACTGAAAGAAAAGATGTACCTCTTCTTAGGTAAATACCTAACTGTCTGAGTTGAATAAAGTGAAAATGATATGTTTTCAGGTTAGAAAAACACTTTTACATTTATATTTAAATTCATGTATGGTTAAACATAATGCTTTCAAGGATGTGCACTCAAATGATTCCTCAACTTTGAGATGCTTTGGCTTCATAATATAAAGGTAACATAATTTAGCAATGAAAGGCATCAAATAGTCACCAGGTATTCACTCTGCCAGTAGAAAATGCATACAGAGTATCAAAGAATAATGAATCATACTACTTAAATATTAGATTAATAATGAAATACTAATGAACTTTTTTCAAAAGTACAGCAATTTAAATGTCTAATAACATTACAGATGCTCTTGAGCCTTTGTAGAGCCAGACAAAGATCTTAACATGACAGGGCTGCTTGGTACAGCACTTTGTAAATAAATTTGGGTTCAGTGACAAAAGATACATCTGGTCATAAATGAATTACTGTAGCTATACTTCAATGCACATGCAATACATGTATGAGTGATATTAAAAATAAATATTATCAAGTTCATGAATTTTACTTTTACTTAAATACTAAATTGAGATCTTTCAGAGAAAAGGATAATAAAAATGTTTCTTAAATATAAGTTTCATTCCTTAAATTGTTTTCCTTCCCAGCACATGTGTAGGGCAAAGTCAATGAGAGGGAGAGAAAAGAAGAAAAAGGAAAATATCACACACATACACACAACTTTATAAATACATATCTCATTATACTGGTATATGCAATCAATCCTTAAATAAGACAATGCAAGTTAACCTAATCTCTCTTAGCTATTAAATGAGTGATTTTATTTCACATTCCTGTTTTCTCATACATGTACAGGTATGAAAAAAAAAAAAAAGTTTACTTCTGAGCCAGAGCTCTGTGGTGGCAAGCATTGCAGCAATAACACTGCATGCTGTGACTGCAAGGTTTTCTGATGTGGTCTCAGTTCTGCTCCACACATAACACATGAAATGTAAATCTACTCCTTAGATTTTGTGGTAAACAGTTTGAAGATTTTGAGATGTCTTCTTTGTGCTCTCAGAATTCTGACTGGTCAAAGATATTGCAATTTAACTGTCACAAGCTCCACCATCAAACAGGCAGTCAGACCTACTGTGTTAGCCAAGACTAAGGAAATAAGTTATTTTCATGAACAGTTCCTAAAATACCAGTAAACAGTAGTTGCACTTTTAGCTTATTGCAACAGTGTAGAATATCAATTGGCCTTAAATTGGTGCATTGGGGCTGTAAGAAATGGTGCATTTGGAGCGGGATATGTGATATTTGATACCTGATGCATGGTGCATTCAGACTGAGAGCTAGTGCACTTAGACAGTGGTGTATTAGATCATAGACTGAGAGAATTGTTGCAAGGGTAAGCTCCACAATTTAACCTCCAGTAGAAAATTAATTTAATTCATTAATGAACTCTAGATTGAGTTTTCTAAATAAAATAATTCACTACTTAAAATGTTCATTATTAAGCCCTCCATTACATCTCTATTTTGTGAATTTCACTGCTAGAGCATATTTCTGCGAAATTTTTTGTGGTGAGTGGCTACTTAATAAATCTTTTCTCAGTGGGTGCAGTGGAGTGGGGTTGTCAGCTGATGTTTCAAACATTACTGAGATGTGCTCTATTGGATGGAAGGGTAATGTAGAGAGCTGCATGATGTGCTCCCTAGTCACATCCAGCCCTCTAACTGAGATTAATTTCTCACTGGTTGTTTGTGATATTAACTAGTCTTCACTATAAACATGCTTCACACCCTTAAAAATCATATTTCACATGTATCATTCAGATCTTTGCCATGGTGTCAGGAACACAACATGCTCAGGACAGGTTCACCACTAGCTGGGGACTTGTCAAGGTTATCAATATGATTCACTGAAACCTTTACACTGTCTGCCACATTTTTAACAGGGACGGTTAATTTACAGTAACCTCCTGGACACTATAACACTTGTATATGTATTATCTAGAGAATAATTCATCTGTGGAGAATAAATCCCAAATATTCCTGCCTTGTCTCAAATAATCTGGCTGTTGACTACTGGTAAGTGCAGACTGCATGCTGACTTGACAGGTATTGTATGTTTCTATCCCAGAAACTAGTAAGGATGAATGCATATGCTGTTTTTATAATAAATTTAATATTGTCATACCACTCAAAGAATAGGCATACTTTTCTTCAAGTATCTGAATATAAATGAAAATACACCCAAATACTGCATTCAGGTGTATCTGATTACACATAACAAACACAAATACATAATGCATCTATGATTTTTCTCAGCTTCATGGGACAAAAACCATTCTTGAGGATAGAGGAATGGTTTCCCCAGACCAAGAAGTCCTAACTTTGAATCATGATCTGAGTAGAGACAAATTATCTTCTTTCAAGCTGGAACTCATTCACCTGGCATTGAATAGTATGGGATGGAAGCTGAGTTGTGACCTTGCTTTCCACCAGGAATGAAAGACTAATTGTGTATGTGTGAATGTAAGTTCCAGACCAGAAATCATGTCACACAAGATGAGGTTTCCTTATACATAAATATATCTTCTTTTGCAAAAGAGAATGGCATCCAGAGAACTTATTATTAAGCTGTCCAGCTCCATAAAAGAAAATGACATTAAATTAAGTAGGTAATGATGATGTATAAGTGGATAAACAAGTAATTGCAAGACATGTGATAATGTGGCGGAAGAGACAATGTAACACATTGTATTGTACTGCAGAAGGGAAGGCATGACAGAGACAGATGTTAGACATAATTGTGAGTTGTTAAGGGATTGGAACTGAAATAACTAGTATACAATATTGGGTCCATCATCACAGGCATTGATAGAAAGTTTCAGGAAAGGAAATAGACAATTAGAATGGATTGAATTGAGGGAGGGAGAATGAGAGAATATGCAGGGACTGCTGAGGAGGGGGAAGGTTGATGCCCTTTTAACTCTTCCTACTTCTTAGTTGATGTAGACTTGTTTGTTTGATGTATATGTGTACTACTTTGCTGCACATCAACATGACTCAATCTGTCCTATCAGTCACCACTCCCAAGGCTTAAAGCACATCCAATAACTCTTTATTATCTTTATTTATCTTCTTGTTATTCTCCTTTCCTGCACAAACAAAAATTTCTGGAGCATCTTTGCTGTGGATCAGGTGAAGCTCATCCCAAAAATCAGACCTACAGAAAAGTGTATGGCAGGGGTACCTTTTGCTTCAAACACCCAAACACATAGTGTCCAATCCCATGATGGAAAATAAAGACATTAAAGAAAATAATGATGATGATTAATAAGGATAACACACTCAGCAAAACCTGCAAGCAAAGTGGTCCTGTAGTATAGTAGATTTTCTCATAAGGCAGTTTTGTGAGTCTGTTAATTAGCTTTTGGAGACTCTTATGTTGACTTTAATAGTTATCCCCACAGAGATATTAATCATGCAACATCTAGTATCTCGCCAGTGCTAAGATGAAACTGTAAGACAAGGAGGTTCTTTCCTGGTCTCTGCTTTCCTGCCTGTCATGTCAGTGACTTTACAGTTGGTAGCCACCAGTGGTTTCTTTTTCCTTAATCACAACATCTAAAGTGAAAGGAAAAGGAACTTCTGTTGAGTAGACTGATTTTATTACCAGTACAAAAATATATGTAGTCTTGAGGGAAGATAATCATGGTTGATGGACAGAATGATACACAGGCAGGCACACACACACACACACATACACATATGCATGCACCCACCGACACACCCACCGACACACCCACCGACACACACACACACACACACACACACACACACACACACACACACACACACACACACACACACACACACACACACACACACACACACACACTCGTTTTCTAAACTTTCTCAAGCACAATCTGAAATAAAAAATAAAAGAAATAAGTGAATGCTAAAAAAATTTAAAAGCTTGTAACAAACCTGAAAAATAATGTTTGTATCTAAGTGTGAAGGATTTGATCTTGTTAATAAAATGACATGGACTGTCACCTGAATGTATGAAATATCCAATATAATAATGAACACCAAATGGCCTATAATTGAATATATATATAAAAATTGTAGTTTATGGACAATCTGGCATTTAATTCCTATAAAGTACCAATGTCTTAATATATATGTTTATAGATGACTCTGATTTCAAGAAAGTACTCGTATTGTGATTATTTATTCAAGTATATGGCTTCCACTAATGAGAGAGAGAGAGAGAGAGAGAGAGAGAGAGAGAGAGAGAGAGAGAGAGAGAGAGAGAGAGAGAGAGAGAGAGAGAGAGAGAGAGAGAGAGAGAGAGAGAGAGAGAGAGAGAGAGAGAGAGAGAGAGAGAGAGAGAGAGAGAGAGAGAGAGAGAGAGAGAGAGAGAGAGAGAGAGAGAGAGAGAGAGAGAGAGAGAGAGAATGTATATTGGCAAAAGAAATATATGTATAGGGCATCAGGTATTGGGGATGAGCCAGTCAGCACTGGAACTGCTGCTGGTGTTAACCTGTGAGGAGACTAACACTTTACAAGCACAGGAGATGTAGTGGTGAGATAGGAGAGTGAGATACATTGTTGAAAGGAATCACAGGATGAAGCAGAGGTACTTCATTACTCTTATGTTCTGTTTCATGTCTTCCCAAAAGAGTGCATGTTTCACTCTCTGGGGAAGACAGCTTCAGAAAATGTAAGAGATATTGGGTACTTCTGCTTTATTTCATGTTTCCTTTCACTGCCATACACCACTGTATAATGGTAGATACAAAATACCTACAAATATAATTTGAATGTTAGTTGTGGTGTCTGAATATACTTATGGGCTACACAACACCATGAGATGTGCAACAGAACTAAATGATTGCTACACAGCATCATTACTTCAATAACTTAGGTAGAACTACAGAGATGTCACTGAACATGACATGAGCACTACACAGCATCAATACTTCAGTAACTTAGATATAACTACAGTCAGTAAAAAGTATGCTTCTGCCTCATTCTAAAGTCATGAATAACTTCAATAAGAATGCATCATTATGACAATATAATAACTACTTCATGCTACACTCAAACAAAGCATGGTAAGACACTGACAAGCCATGACTGTGTCTGAATATAATACGAAGAGACATAAAACCTTTCTGGATAGTGAAGGGTAATACACAGACTTGTTGATGTATAATACTGATTGTTCCAAAAGGCTTAATCTTCTTTTACCAAGTTGCCTTAAGAGATAAAGAGTAACACAAACCTCAGGATTATCCTCTTCTCTGCAATGATACACAAAAGGTACCTTCCCTAAGCCACAGGAAAGAATAGAAATACAGTGCCATACTCATATTTTATACATCAAGATCTGGTTGGAATATTATGCTATAAATTTTGTTAGTAAGAGGAAGATAAAAAGATTCCCCAACAGATTTTTAGGTAACTATCCTTAAAAGCTTTTTTATCATGCATTCTTATGAGGCTCATATTAATTTAGCTGGTAAAATATTTCCATCTACTATTTACAGAGTTAAAGCTATGAGTTATTATATTGAACATTAAGTACTTTAAAATAATGCACCAGCAACACAAATCTGGTGCACACTTGTCTGCCCCTTGGAAAAATACGACCTCTGTGGTCAAGTCTTTTAAATTTTTTTTCTTAATAAAGGACAATTACAGGAACTTAGACATAGATTTGTAAAGCTATCTAAAACTGATAACTGATGAATAGTAAATTACATAATATAATTGGATTTCTATATTACGAATAGCTTTAAAAAAAATTTTATAATGTTCTCAGTGTTTATCATTACTATAAAAGTCATGCATTTATATGAAGCTTTTACAAGGAGCAGCATTTGACACCACAGACAACTACATCCCCCTGGCCACAACATTACCACATTCTGTATAAGCTTATGGATTAATGAGAATACCAAGAATATCACAAGGCTACATAATGCACGTCCCCGGCAGCCAGAAGCAAGAATCTCCTGCCTAGTGTTTGGTAGCAAAGCTCCAGGGGAGATGAGACTCAGAGGTGGCAGTAGTCTTGCGTTGGGTGGGGGCTGGCTGGGGCCTGTTAGTGGGAGCCTGAGAGAGGGCATCCAGGGAGCTCATGTTAATGTTGGGCAAGTTGAGGCGTGTCATGAGAGGATTGAGCTCATTCTCATCACTGGCCACAGTTACCTGCTCCCACTGGCGGCTGGCAGATGATAGCTTCACTGCATCAATCACTGCCTGCACATACTGGCCATCCTCGAAGGTGGCAGCACTGGAAACTGGTTCCTTGAGCCAGCCGTGCTCCCCGTCCCCTGTGGCAAATGCCTCCTTCAGGGCTCCTACTAGGCGGAACAGTCCTTGCAGATAAGGCTGAGGCAGCAAGGAGTTGACCCGAGCACTGCTATTGTCGTTACGGTTGGCAAGATGGGTCAGGTCATCAGCACTGCCATCGTGCAGGAGCTGCTCTCTCTCATCAGTGTGTGTCTGACCATAGAGACTGGCACCACGCACAGCCAGGCGGCCACGGCTCCCACACACCACCACCTCCTGTACAAACCCACCTGCCACGTGGCTGTTGAGTGTGGCAGTGACACACGCCCCACCATCCAGAATCATCTGGAAACTGCAGAAATCATCACTGTCAATCCAACGGATGCCATTGATCTTCTCAGTGCTCTTGGTGAAGGTACGCATCATGCCATGCACGCGTGTTGCCCGCTGCCCTGTCACAAAGGACACAGCATCGATAATGTGACTGCCAACCATGGTCAGAATGCCACCCCCCATCAAGTGGCTGCACATCCAGTCAAACTGGCTCCCAATCATGCTGCCGCAGTGCACCCTCACATCACACACATTTACTGCCCCAACGTAGCCTGCCTCCAGGTGCCGCTTCATCTGCACAAAGGCTGGGAGGAAGCGCAGGCCATGGGAGATCACTGAGATGAGGGATGGGTAGTACTGTGCTGCGTGAACCATCTTCAACACCTCCAGCTGTAAGTGGTACTCTGCCTTAGCTTGAGGTAAAAAATATGCTCAAGAAAACTGAATCTCAGTGTGAGAGAGAGAGAGGAAGATGTGATTAAATGTAGCCACAGCTTGAAATATCAACATGTTATGAATGTAAATTAAAGAAATATGTATGATAGAATTAATTTAAAATAGGAGAGCAGTTTTCTCTCAGCTGTGAAGTAAACCACATACAAGTACCTTGATAAGCATTACTAAATTTCACCAGGATATAATAATCTGTCATGTCATTCATAAGATACAACGTAAAATGAAGGGCTTTTACTGAATTAAAACATTAAGTCAGGGAAAAAAAATGCAGCACACAAATTCTGGAAAAAAGCAATATAAATAATTTGATTGATATACCTAATCTGGAAGAACTCAAAAGATTTATATGGATCAACAGCTATTACAACAAGGCAAGACTCTATGACACCTGTGATGTCCACCAAGCTATGCAGGGTCTGTGTGATGACACCATGATTCTTTAGTATAGTGTGCATGTGAAATAATAAAGGAAATAAAAACCAAACTCCACAACACTAACAAATAAAAGTGCACTGCTAGAAGATACAATGAAACTTCAAATTTGTGAGGCACTAAATCTCCACAGGATGAGATTTAACTTTTCCAATGCAGGCAAGTTGAAATGTCTCCCTCACCTGACAGAGGCCGGCAGGACGATCACACAGCACATGCTTTCCGATACCCAGCGCCTTCACTGCTATCTGGGCATGAAGGTCTGGCTGGCAAATAATGAACACCAGGTCCACGTCCTTCCTCAGCAGCACATCATCCACCTACACCATCACCACAATGTTACTGCCTTGGCACTACCCACCACACTGCCATCACTTAGCACTGTAGAGTTAAGATCAGGAGTACACAGAAGGCACTGCTAACAGGAGGTATGTTGCTGTATGATGAAGTTACCTGTCTACTGCAACTTATCACCAGTTACTTCAATCTGATTATATAATTTCAATTTTTTCTTTTATTTATTTATCTATTTATTGTTCAGGATATTACTGGCATCAAGAAGGACTTGGCCTCTGTTAACATGTATCTACTACCAGTACAGCAAACTAAGATTCCTGTTAAAGGCAGGTGGCCCAGACAAGACATCATATCTTGTCTTGCTATAATACAAGAATAGGATTAAATCAATATTACTAATGTTATGCCAGTTAACAATGAAACTCATATCACAATATAATGGGAAGAAAAAAAAAATAAAAAATAAATAAATTTTGCAAGATTACCAATGCTGTGTTGGAAGAAGTGTCAACAACAAGTACCACTAAAATCCAATTGCATAGTGTAGTTATTTCAGATGTTTCCTTAAAAATGGTGTCTGACTATAATAAATTATTGCATGCATGTATTTCTAGTACTTAAGGCTGGATAACTACTGGTCCTCCTTAAAAAAACTACTGAAGTGAAAAGCTCACTTTTACACTGCACAACAGCAATACACTGCATAACAGCAATGTCATAAACATTATGTGGTGAAACTAATAGTCACTAATAGCTGAGCTATGAATACTAGTTAAATCAAATAAAATCCAGCCATTACCTTATTGGTGTGGAAAGGGATGTTTAGCTCGGTGGCCACATTTTCTGCAGCTTCCAGTGTGCGGCCCCACACAGCTTCCACTCTGAAGCCCTTGGCTCGGAGGAAAGGCACCAGGGCCCTCACGATGTCTCCTGTCCCGAATACTCCTATTCCAGGCAGCATCCTCTATGGGCACAAAAAGAATAGATGTTTTAGTGAGGGCACAACACTGAGGATTGGATGGGTCCTTGAAGTAGCTCAGTTTCAAATTCTCAGGAATCTAGTCTTAATAGGTAAACTATAGTGTATACATACATACATATATACATTGAACTGTTCATAAAGACATGTTTACTTATGTGATACTTCTTTAAAGTATATAGAAAATCCTTGTGTAAAATGGCTGTGAACAAAGAAACTAACACATCACTTACACATCAGCACTGGTGTGGTCTCTGAATGAAGCAGGGAGGGTCAGGAGGACTCACTTATACTAATTTCCTACCCAACTGTAATTGTAAGAGACATGAAATATTTACTTATGTGCTATGATGTCTTACTGTATAGAGTTTGTTAGCAATACACAATACAAATATTTGAGGCAAATATCATCAGATAAATCAGATATCATGAGATAAGTGCTTGTTACTCCTTGCATCATCTCTGGCAAAGCAATCAATGCCAAGCATGTGTGTGTGTGTGTCATGTATGCCACTTTTGTGGCTTACCTGATAATATTTGTCTCATTAACTTATTATGATAATTACCACATAACCTGGGCTAGATTATTATTGCATAAATACATGTTTTGTCATTCTATACAGTTACAAGTTAATCTTCCTGCTATTGACAGCCAATAAGCTATTTTGTTACAAAGTTTGTCTAGGCTCCAAGTGCATGGCAGTTAGTGTGGGGTATGAGGATGGCCAAGCCCCTCTGCTCAGGGTTAAGAGTTTATGATAACTGGTTAGATTTAGTTTTGAAATGTTATTCCTTCTTACATGGCCAAGAGATTGACACACAGCAGTTAGCATGACTTTGGGTGGTGTTCAGATGTAGACTTTTATTAATGTTTGGCAATATCTGCAACCCCCATCTCAAAACTCCACTTTTCATCTTGTCTTAAAACTTATGCATAGGGAAGGAAATTTATAAGAAAGAGGTGGAATCATAATACATCATAAGCATAATACAGAAACTATGCACTACCATTGTCATCATTAATACACTCTGTTTGTGTCTGTTGGTTCTGCATAAAGTACATAAAACATTCCTTTGTACTGCCAGACCCTTAACCAACACCACTTCCCACAGACTGGCATGCCTGCACTATAATAATTCACAAGCAATTATTTCCACTTGCTTGACTGGCCGGATTAACAGGGTAGCCAATCAGGTGAGTATATAATTTCTTTTTAAGTAAGAGAGTCATTGGCCAAGGGCAACAAAAACTGAGGGAATAAAAAAAAAGGCCCACTTAAGTGCCAGTTCCCAAAGAGGTTCCAAGTACAAAAATTAAATGAAGAAGGATAAATGTCTGAAAACATACAGATAACTTCACAAGAACAAATAACCAGAGTGGGCAGAACTACAAAATAAGACTCATATCAACTTGTTTTGGATAACATTGAAATAATAGCATTTTTGGATAATATTGATATAACATTAGTGTTTGGATTTGAAAGTTGTTAGGTTAGGCTTGTATCAATTCAGTTCATTAATGTTTTAAAATTTCACTACTGATCTTATTGAGTAATCACAATGAAAAAAAATAATAGTTTGTCTATAAATAGTTTGAAAAGTAGTAGGTCGAAATGATTTCCATTCCATTCCTGCATTTTCATCTGAGGATTAGGTTAAGTTAGGTTTAGATTAATTCAGTTTATTAATTTTATTGCTGATTCCTTCATTCTGTACATCACTATAAAAAAAAAAAAAAAAACCTGAAAATAAAATCAGTCTGAAAATTAGTAGGATGAGGTTAAGGTAAATTTGCAATTTCACCCAATATCCCCAATCTCTATCCACACCCCCCCCACCCCTCCAGCAAGCTGGGGGGCCTGTGGGGAACCTTTTTTTTTTTTTTGGGGGGGGGCACATCCGAGTGATATATAGACTTTGAAAATGTAGGGAAATTTCCCTAGAAGTCAAGGAAATTTCCTAAATGTAGCAAACCAAAAACCTATTATAACCAGGGGGCTGTGTCCCCCTTGAACCCCCACCATTAGTATATTCGAACACAACCAGAAAGCTAAGGTAACCTAACCTAACCTTACGTAACCTAACCTTAGCTAACTTTACCTATCCTAACCTAACCTATCTTAACCTAACCTTACCTAACCTTATCTATCCTAACCTAACCTAGAGAGTCTGCGCAGCATTGATAACAAACACACGAACACACTCACTATCCTTTCAATGACTGTGGAAACAGAATCTCAGCTAAAAACTGAGGTAAATCTTTGAAATTCCGTCCCGACCTTATTATTCGTTTGCGACAAGGTAATATGGGGTTAGAAATGCTCCTAGCAGTGTGATATAGACCGTGAGACACTTCATACTTACGTGCGGTTTACTGGGGGACACTGCAATTATACCGCGGTTAATTCCATAGTCTCACCCTGTTTATTCATATACGTACGTGGCAATGGTGTGTGTGTGTCACTACAGCTGAAGAAGCACCAAACAAGAAACTAACTCGGTGAACAGTAACTGCTTGGAATGTCACTGCTTTCACTCGCGTCTCATTATGTATTCCTCGCTTCCTCTGTCACAAATATAGAGTGATCTCTTGTAAAAATGTCTCTCGACGGGTCTAGTCTGTGAGGGAGCGGTAGTCCCCAGCGAGGGCGTGATAAGAGCGGCGCATTTTGACACAAACAGTAATGTTGGCCTCGATGTCTGGGCTCACTCACAGCTGATCACCAGATAAACAAACCCAAGCCAGTAAAGCGAACAGGAATGATGCTGGGTTATTATAGCATTATATTTAAGGAAACCAGTCACAAAAGATGGTAAGTGAGTTATATTCCTTTTGTAAGTTCACTTAAACTGAAAAGAAGAAAAAGAAGAAGAAACGTATTTTTTAAACAACAACCTTTTAAAATTATAAATGTATCTTGGAATCAAATAAGATTTATTAATAAAAATCTACACATTTGCCCAAATAAGTACAAAATTACAATATAAAAAACTATAAGGGGAATGACGATAATTTTCTTCTAACTGTCAATGAAAAAAAAACCATATAGCTGCATGAGGAGACTTATAATAAATATCGTATCAGTTTATGTAATTAAATAAAAATGGTCAACAGGGGAAATGAGTATAAAATATAAAACAAAATACTGACTCCACCTATTCAAATAATCTAAATATCACCATATATATGACATGAAATACTATTTTTTATATTTTTAGGATATGAATAATGCAGAGAAAATAGGGATAAACCATAAAAACAGTGGAGAGGATGACATAACCGTTCAGGGTGAGAGACGGACCAAAAGGAAGGCAGTCAAGTCATGGCGGGGCGGGCGAGAGAACAGGCTGTGCGGGCTGTGGTGCAGGCTTACGAGGAGCTCAAGAAAGAATGGGGGAAGAAAAACAGGAACCTGCAGACGTGTGGGAAGTACCTGGCTGACATAAAGGTAAATATTGGGATTTGGAAGGAGGAAAGAGGCGAAAGTGAATGTGTGGGTATTCGTGTGTGTGTGTTTGTGTGTTTAAGTTTGGGATTTCGGATATCCTAAACTCTCATGGGGTCAAACACAGGTCAGGTTAAATTTGTGCTTGCATCTGGCTTTGTTTAGGTCATTTATCCTTATCCAGATCCTTTCCCTTTGTTCAACCCTTATCCCGTCTATTTTCTTAGTTAAATCTTGTTTTGTGTATTATAATCCGAGGCCTCATCCGTATTTTAAACCAGATCCAAAGTTTCATCCTGACCTACGTATCTATCCTCATCCAAACCTATAAAGCTAATTGTATCATGTCTTTCATCCCAGTCTTCATTGTACACCACATACTAATCCTGTTCCTTCCAATATCCTAAGTCTTTATTCAACCACACGCCCTAATCCTTTCGTATCCCACACCCAAATCCTATCCTACCTCACATCCTAATTCTCATCCTATAAAACCACTCATCCAATCCTTCTAAACCACATGCTAATTTTATCCTATCCCACATTTTAATTCTATCTTAACCCACATCTTAATTCTATCCTATCCCACATCTTAATTCTGTCCTATCCCACATCCTGTTCCTGTTGTGAATCTTGATACACATATGCTGGTCAGGAGCAGGTCTCTTGGGAACCAATTCCAGGTCAGGAGAAGCAAGGTCATTATTGATTATAATTATTACAGGGTTCGTGATTTTTTCAGATTAAAAAGAAAGTTTAGTATTTTATAAATAGCATGAGCCTCAGCTTGTCAAAATTCTGCACTGTCCGTCTGATTTTTTTTTTCAGATAAGACAAAAAAATTCAATATCCATGACAACTAAAAATTTATTTACTTTTATCTTTGCTAAGTGTTGTTATTCTAATGTATGTATGTAATTTTTTTAAGAGTGTTCCAGCTTTTGTTTCTGTAAATTTTATCTAAGAAAACTTAAGTACAAGTATGAAAAATCCATAACCAAGACAATATTTTATAACTAGCTTATGCAGTTTTCCAACTGTCGTGCTGTAGTGAAGAGTATTTCAGTACTGAACACAATATAACATTTTATCCCTCAAATGGATGGTTCTGGTCCAATGATCCCAAGGACAAAGGAGAAAAGAGGCAACTAGAACCAAAACATGTAGTAAGGAGAAAACCTGTATAATACGGCTGCATGCATTTGAATAGCAGTTAGCATTATACATCACACATTTGAACTATTTTTCAGAAAGCATTATTAATGTTGGAAAATTACATTTTTATGGCTGTATGGCTGCTTAGGTCCACAGGTCTTAATGGTTTTGCTAATTTTTATGAGCTGGAAGATGAGATTCAGCAAATAATATGTTGGTCAATTTGGTAGTGGCTCCAGGAATATTATTGCTAGAGCCCAACATTGTCCCTAAGTGAGTGTGTTGCATCTTCAGAAGCTGTGAATTATCTAACACCTGTTTTGTTGTTCCCAGGTGGAGCTGACCAAGCTGCAGTTCCTGCCGTCAATGGGCAATAAGGTGTCCAAAGAGGAGTTGCTTGTGGCCAGTAAGTCAGTTATTCTTATTTGTACAATATCAAAGACTGCAGAGCTGGACTCTCCCACAAACAGCATATTTTGCTATAGTGAGAGTATTATGGATTTGTGTTTAGCAAATTTTATACATATTTTTGTCTGGGGAAGAGAATTTTAGTTTGCAGTGGTCAGCTTTGGTTGTCTGGCATATTTACAAGTTGTAAATGTGTTGCACATTTGAATAACATCGATTTGTGGAAGACAGCAAATCATAAGTAATTAAAAATATCTATGTATTATATCGGTATATGTATTACATTATTAAAACATTCTGTTAAGGGGAGTGTATATTTCATAGTGAGCATGAGGTTTATGTGTATCTCAAACATTTTTCCAGGAAACACACTTGAAATCGGTGCCCTATGGAGCATAGCCAACAAGGATATCCCTTCCTTCGAGCGATATGTTGCCATGCTGAAAATATACTACATGGACTACAGGTGAGAGGCTGCTGTACCAAAGTTTCACAATCCTTGAGTTTCATTCTGAGTCCTAAATTCTTACCATCCTGACTTCTGTGCATTGTTTCCTTGAGTGTCATGCTTTTGTCACATATGGGTCACACATCCCTATTATTTGCATCACATATTATTAGAAATACATACATGGTACCTATGTATTGTATATGTATTTCTATGTACAGTTTGCAAACCTGAACATGCAAATTCTTTATATGGATAAACCACTTGTTAGCCACAATGCTAGTCATGCTGGCTTGCATGTGAGAGAAGGGGAGAGGAAGGCCAGTGAGGGGCCTGCCATATTGTGAAAAAAATACAACAAATGAGAGGTGTCTTGCTATTGTGGCAGATGTGATGGTGCTTCACCACCTTGTCACACCAGGTGTGAGGACAAAACACACACATACACACACATGGTTTTAGATGCAATGGCAAGAAAGGAAGAAGCTTGAGAGGGTACTGCAGATCTATGTAGATGGATACAAGTAGGTAATTTAGCTTGTAGGCAATTATGCATTTATAATGGAAATGGCTAACTTATTTATTGTGTCCCTCCAGAGAGCAGCTGGCAGAATCACCCTACATGTATGAGCTGTTGGGGCTGGACTTGCTGTGCCTGCTGGCCCAGAACAAGGTTGGGGAATTTCACACTACCCTGGAGCACCTGCCAGCACCTGCCATCACTGACAATGTGTACATCAGACACCCTGTGGCTATGGAGCAGTACCTTATGGAGGGAGCGTACAACAAGGTTTGCTTGAAGGAAGAGGAGTTTATGGAAGAACAGCTGTCATAAAAGTGTTCAGTAGTTTATATTTCATGTGACCATTGTTTAACTCTTTGACTTTTCATTGTAATTCCCTTTCCTCCAGATCTATTTGGCCAAGGGAGAGGTGCCAGCTGAAGGGTACAAATTCTTCATTGAGGAGCTGCTCTCCACCATCCGTGAAGATATTGCTGACTGTGTGGAGAATGCCTATGATCGCATCCGCCCTGAGGACATCGGCAAGATGCTCTATCTTTCTAACACCAAGGAAATCCTCAAGTACTGTGAGACCCGGAGCTGGCAGGTGAGTGCTTGGGATCCCGTAGGTATTCACTATGAACAGAGAAATCATAGGCTTCCTTTTCTTGTTAGAAATGTTGATTATTAATTGATTAGGCCTTCATGTTTTATCTGTGCTTTAATATTTATTTAAGAAGAGTCGTGTTTGGTTCATTTAGTGGATTGTGTGTTTTACTGTTTATGATCAGATAATGGTTATTTTTTTTTATTTATTTTTTGTCATTGACACTGCTTGTTTGAGAGAAAATTTAACATATTGCCTGATTTCATAATGCAGAACATGTAAAGTGAGTCCTTGTTTTGTCTTACCCTGTCATGTTCATGTAAGGGGACATAGAGAAAATGTTAGGTATTATTAGTATGTTTCATTTCTGGTTGTAATAGGAAAATGTTTATATGTTTCCTATAAGTGATGCAGAGGCTTCAACAAGAATACTTCTAATACCTCTCTCTTCTCTTTTTCTGTCTGTGGTCAGGTTGGTCCAGACGGCTACCTCCACTTCAAGAAGGAGGTGCGTAAGAGTGATGATGGGATCCCCTCTCGTGAGCTGGCCCATCAGATGATCAACTATGCACGGGAGATGGAACAAATTGTGTAGGGCTTAGGCAACAAACATGCAGCACACACACACACACACACACACACACACACACACACACATGCTTTTCTCACATACACACACACAGGTACTAATTGGTACACATTAAGACAAGCATACATATACAAGTAATAATGCATACACTAGTACACACACATACAACTAGGTAATGTACACACACACACACACACACACACACACACTTTATATATAGTATGTATTTATATATAAACATGAAATTACATGCAACAGCTCTGTGGACTCAGGATGAAAATAATTGCATTGATGTGTTTGTGTGTTCCCACTTCATACATGTCTCAGTGAAGTGGGGTGTTACCTTGCACTCAAAGCTCTGCCTTCAGCTCTTAAATAGATATTGTATTCTTCCACCATCTGAGTTTCATCCATAAGAAATACATGGAGCAGTGCCACTAACATTTACCAACACTTGAGTGGTTTGTGGTGCAGAATTGCTGTTTTTCCTAAGCCTTGGAGTTTTTGTGTTTCTTGGTACACCCTTGCCGACCTCCAGTTTGTAATAAATCTATAGGAAATTTCTGCTTTGACATAATTATCCTTTCTTATATACAATATTAGAGGGATGAGGGAGCAACAGATTAGCAAATAGAGATGAGGTAAGATAATACTCAAGGGTATTGGTGAGGAGCTGATGAAAAGCTGTAAAGTTGAGCTTGTTATTTGGAATGCATCAGAGTCAGTAGGGAATTTTAAGAGCAGGTGACTGGTGAAGTGGCAAAGAGGATCAATGTAGACGGTGAGCAGTTTGAAGTTTGTATAATATTGTAGGTAACGTGGTTGTAAGCTGTGAAAATGGGGTGAAGGAATGCTCAAAGCTCTCCCTATGATTAGTTAATATTTTCCATTGCCTTCATAACATCAAGGAGGAATCCAACCTGCTTTATAGATACTATATATATTCTGTTGCAGTGTAAATTGTTAAAGTACATACAAACAGATAACTAAATAAATAAGTAAGATCTCTGGAGAAGCACTGCTAAGGTAGTTACTTAAATGGACCATGTACATTTTAATAATCAGAATTTATTTATGGAAGAGAAATGACCGGTACTGAAAGATGGGAAAAAGAAAGTTATGAGTTAGGAGAACATAACTGGTAATCATTTTGTAGTGTTAAATAAGTGAAAATTCTTACATATTAAAAAAGAAAAAAAATCTTAAACCAAGTAATATTTTTAGGGACTGGAACTTTCTTGACTTTATCAAGACTCCTTTTAGTAACAATAAGGAATAGATAAACAAATATCTAAAAAAAAAAAAAAAAGCCAGAAAGGAAATAAGATACTATATATAAAAATCCTATTAAAGAAAAAGGCACCTCTCGATCAGCTGATGTTACGTCACCTCAACACGTCAGTAGCCAGTGGACTGCGTGATGAGGGGATGTGATTGGGATCATTACTTACCCAGTGGTGATGTCGAGATCTAGAATTCAGCTTGTACAGAAACCTTCGCAAGATAATATTAAAAATACAGAGATAAGACACTAAAGCGTTTGAGAGTGGTGCCAGAACGAGAACGGAAAAATAATCCTGCCAGTGTTGTGAAGATAAGTCATGCTTTTGGATTCCTACTCGTTATTGACTAACTAAACGGCCGGCTTCCTACGATATCACATCACAGCACACCGGTGAAGGATCAAACAAGACTACACTTCCTATCTGCATCACTTCACCCAGGTATTCTCAAATGGAAGGTCGGTAAGCACAGTAACCTAACCTCATCTCACTTAAGCTTACCAGATCTATCCTAAACTAATCTAACCTAACCTTAATCGCACGTGGCTTTGATGATCTCTCCTTTACCAGTTACTTGTGCATCTTGGGAACTTAAGATCTCAGGAACTTTAAGATACAACTAAATACGAAGTGCTTGGTTTACGGCATGTATCGCAAAATTAGCAAACTTAAAAAAAAAAAAAAGAAAGAAAAACAACTTAGAACACAAAGAGGCGAGGAGGAAGAGATAGTTCATGACGGCAATTGAAATCCTGGACAGGATTTTAATACTGGGTATGTCAAGTTTACTTCATGCTAGTGTAATGAACGTGGGCAGGGAATAAGTTTTCCAGCAGAAAAAAAAAAAAAAAAAAATCGCCCTAGTTAACAACGCTGGGTTAGGTTAGGTTAGATTGGTGTTATTTGTTATGTGTTATTACTTTCTTTGCATTGAATGATGTCTTAGTGAGAGGAGAATCTGTGATATTTCTCCTCCCACCCTCCAGTACGTCATTGTGTTAAAATATTCCGTATCATATTCTGCTTAGGACAGTGACTCTCGAAGTGTGTGCCGCGGCACACTAGTGTGCCGCCATTATCTCCTTGGTGTGCCGCGAAAATTTGTGTGGGATTTTGATTTATGTACATGATATAATGAAACTATTGTAAATTGTAAATTATATTTATCAAGAGTGACTAATGATAATAATAATAGTAATAATGATAATAATAATAATAATAATAATATATATATATATATATATATATATATATATATATATATATATATATATATATATATATATATATATATATATATATATATATATATATAAGGACCGGTGTGCCGCAAAAAAAAAAAAGTTGTTTTTTAGTGTCGTCATACTAGTTTGAAAACCGCTGGCTTAGGATATTCGTTGTGTTGTTGTTATTTTATTTTCTTCTTTTTTTTTTCTTTTTCTTCTTCTTCTTCTTCTTCTTCTTCTTCTTCTTCTTCTACTTGGTGTTGTCAGGGTTGTCAGCATCTACGGACAGTTTAATATCAGCGTCAGGGTGTCGACTCATCATCTGCGGTTTGCTCCTCTTTTGTGTTCCTTTGTGTCCTTCAGGTTAATGGATTAGAAATAAATAGTGAATGACAACCTGAAGCTGGATGTTTGGTAAACACTGCTAAGTAAAAAAAAAAAAAAAGAATAAAGAAAAAAAACAGATAAGTAATGATTATAAAAGGAAAAATTAAAACATATTGCTTTGACTTTGATATGAACTGGTCTTTATTTATCTTGTTTGTGCTAGAGAGAGAGAGAGAGAGAGAGAGAGAGAGAGAGAGAGAGAGAGAGAGAGAGAGAGAGAGAGAGAGAGAGAGAGAGAGAGTACACACACGTGCATTATGATAATGAGCAAAAAAAAAAAGTTTGTTTTCCGTGTAGCAGTCACAGATTGCTACAATCGTTTTTCATCTTCCTTGTTTATACTTATTGCTTCTGTTTCTACATCTTTTTCCATTCCTCTCCGTCAAATGGTCATCTATTCCACTCCATTTCATTCCACCAAAAACCTTTCTCAATCCAGATCTCTTGTCTGCTCTACCTTTGTTATCATCCCAAGTTTGCTTCTAGTATCATTGTTTGAAATCCTGGAATGTACGGTAGGAAGACGAAACCATGAGATAAAAGGTTTTGTTATATTTTTCAAAGGTTACAATGATAAAATATTGAGGAGCAGAACAATGGTTTAGTAATGATTAAGGTGGCGGCGAGATTCCGACAGCCTTCGACATAAAAATCTTTGACACATGTGCAGAATGAGATTCCAAGGCACTGATACACAATGTAAGATGACGTGTATCAGTGTTGGGAATACATGCCAAGACTGAGAATAGAAGAATCAACATTACATTAATTTTTATCTATTTATTTTCTCACGTGTTACAAGGAGACGTCAAGGGCTACAAAACGACTGAAAAAAAAAAAAAGGACCACTTATAGTAACTGCCATCCCTCGTGAAAGTTAAGAAGAGGGAATCAGGTTATTTGATCATGGTGAGTTTTCAAGATACAGTAATCAAGGCCATCAACTTGAACATGTTTCTGAGTGCTCTGCTGGCCTGAACTGGTGGTCTTTGTCATCCCGCAGCCTGCTTAGTGCTCCTGAACACACTGTACCGTCGCCCTAACCCCTTCTGCGAATCCGCCGCGGGTTTGGGAAATAGATGAAACTCGGGTACCTGTCCGTGCTGGTCCTCCACCGGGGTCGATCAGTGATAGGCAGACCGGTCCCCTGGCTCTTGCTGCGGCGGTACAGCACGTGATCTCCTGGACCGAATGAGCGGGCGCGGTCCACCTCTTCGGCAATATTCATTCCATTCCTTTGCCTTGCATCTTCCTTCGCTGGGCCGGGATCAGCCTGCGATGGGTGTGTGCCCAGCGCCACGGCCTGGAAGTAGTAAAGGCAGTGAGTGCTGGTGAACTGTAACCAAAATGAAACGTGATTATGTACTTGTGAAAAACTTGACATGTGAGTGTTTGGTAGTCTTCATTCATCAACGGTCGCTTGGTTTCGTCAAATTTTAAGTTAAAAGGAAGTAATAAAACTCATCGGGTGGTCACCTGCACGAGAAGGGCCTCCTGTTATACTTTATTTATATATTTATATCTATTTATTTATCTATTGCCACTTGGCTTTGGCGCGTGACATAATGCCCCGATGGCGGCCCACAGCTGTACGTGCTATGGTAAACAACAGATCGAGCGGAAGTTTCCAATAGCAATCAAAATATACTTATCTTAAAAAGACTCTGCATATATGCGATAGTAATCAAAACACGTCTTATTATAAATACGTTTTTACGTTTGAAGTAGTTATGCCACTGAAAAGCTTTATATCGTACAACTAATGACATGACAGAAGCTTAGCGGTGATGGCATCTGCTGCTTACGCTTCTTCACAATATACTTGCACATCTTGAATAATATATATATATATATATATATATATATATATATATATATATATATATATATATATATATATATATATATATATATATATATATATATATATATATATATATTTTTTTTTATTATTTTTTTTTAATTTATTTTTTTTATAGGAAACGCCGAAGAAGTAAGCGTGAATGGTAGATCACAATAATTGCATGTTCTTTACATGTCTGTACTAGTACAGTGAACATATGCGTAAAAAAAACAAACAAACAAACTAATGACAAAAACACAGAAGGCAAACACAGATTATGACTGCAATGTGGAGCGAATTACTAGATGAAGTGAAAACGAGTTGAACAGAGAAAAAGGAACAGGGACAGACTTACGAGGAGCAACAGCGCTAGGAGGGATGCAAGTGACAGCTTCATGGCGCGGTGGTATGAGTCTTCCTGCATCTTGATGTACTTTATATACACTTCTTTCTCCTTACCATACGTCTCTTTATTCCACCAAGATGATAACAACGTAATTTCTCCAACCTAAAACACTGACTTACCAACGCTCAATTATTAAAATGTTCTTTTCAGTATGTGAGGCAAATGACTTCATATTCTTGCCGAAATCCTTAGAATTTTGTAAGGTACCGGGTTACTTCAGTTGTACGTGTGTAATCAGGTACCTTGTAAGTGAAAAGCGAAAAAAAAAAAAGTTTCGGCAAGAACGTAAAGTCAGATTGCACAAGTCTGAATAGAAAGCGTAGGCCAATCAGCGAACGAGAACATCATCAGTGACAATGTTGCCATGTTTTTGCGTGTTTTCAGAAAATTAAATTCGCTTGCAGAGTCGGCGTGGTGCAGTACTGGGCCTAACTTCTTCAATACTTTGGACTGATTTCAAAGTTGCTTCCTATTGTCGTGATTGTCACCAATGACTGGTGATCACTACCAACAGCATATCCAATCACAGTCGTCTTTCGTGGCGTTGTTTGTTTTGGTCATTGGTTAAAATTGCACCTGTGGTAGTGCAGGCTTGGGGACGAGGGGATCGCCGCACTGGAGCTTACCACTGCAATTTTTATTAATTTGTTTATTTTTTTCTATACCAAGTAGAACAAATTCTTATTCCGTTATATGATTTCATGACTTATATGCGAAAATTGTATAACAGCACAGAAACATATTATATGAGTGTAATGGTAATAAAAAAAAAAAAATGGATGGCGGCGTGAACTTGCTTCACCAAATGGTGAGCCGGCCCCTTATTTAATTAATCTGCTACGTCTCCATGCTTGAACTCCTGATATATTTCTGATATAAAACATATGGAATTTGTTATCTGAGTAAATGGTAGAAGTATTTCAGTCAGACAGGCTTACATATGTAAGCCTGTGAGGGAAATAATAAAAGTAGATGATTTAGGAGTATCTAATTTTAGTTGACTTCGGTTAGCTAAGCTTCACTGGTCATTAAAAGGGAAGGTGATTGTGAGGTGGGATGTTAATGCAAAAGTACGTAATGCATATTAACAACGTTTACAGAAGCTTTTACTATTCTATGGATTTTACATTTACTCATGGTCTACTGCAGTCATGAGCAGTTCACGGCAGTTCGTATTCAACCAAGAGATCACCATGTTTGCCTTGCACGAGGTTCTCCAAAACAGCAGAGTCAGCTTCAATAATTGGATGAAATCCAGGTGCACGTGGTGGCACAGGTGTGCACCTTGACGCATGTTGTATCATTAGAGTATAGAGATGCCTCATCCCATGTTACCCCCTGATGCTCCCCTCGACAACAGCTGCAATCATAACACATATGTCATTTGTAACCACTTAGCGTGTATTTGCTGATGCGAAAATGGGAGGTTTATGAATCTGTCTTCCTGATAAAGTATCACTGTTGGTGTTTCTTATGTAAGTGCTTGTGTTGTGTTGCGTTATGTTGTGTGTCTTTATGTTACTTTGTGTTGTATGTTGTATTGTGCTGCGCTTTGTTACGTTGTAAATCTTTATTTTTTGCCGCACTGTCTTCTGTACTTCTATGTATATGTGTTGTGTTGTTGGATTGATTGTTGCGATGGTGATTATAGAAAGAACCTTAGTTTATTGATTATAAGACAGTACTTATATACATTTGTGCAAAACATGACGCTTTTCTCAAATCGTGATCTACACAATGAAGGGATCAGCGTTGAAATTAAATGACTAAATTAATCTTGAAAACCTAACCAAACCTAATCCAGTCCTCGGATAAAAACGCTAATGTTTAATGCATTATTACCCATTGCGTTAATTAGCGGAATGTAGTCGTTGTTACTACTACTACTACTACTACTACTACTACTACTACTGCTACTACTACTACTACTACTACTGCTGTTGCTGCTGCTGCTGCTGCTGCTGCTGCTGCTGCTGCTGCTGCTGCTGCTGCTGCTGCTGCTGCTGCTGCTGCTGCTGCTGCTACTACTACTACTACTACTACTACTACTACTACTACTATTACTATTACTACTACTACTACTACTACTACTACTACTACTACTAGTCTTTTTGTTCGGTACTGAAAATAAACTTGCTTCCTATTGGACTGGTTGATAAATAACATGAGAGTACTCGTATCTGTATATTTACTAAGGTTAGGCTCGTTATAGTCTCTGAAATTTCCTGTCTTGTTTATCTTCAGGCTTACAGAATGCTACCTTCTCTCTCTCTCTCTCTCTCTCTCTCTCTCTCTCTCTCTCTCTCTCTCTCTCTCTCTCTCTCTCTCTCTCTCTCTCTCTCTCTCTCATCCGAAGCACAAAACACGGAACCCTTATGACAGTTTTATGAAAGAGAAAATAAAAGAAATGTGTAACATAGAGAGAAAGACACACACACACACACACACACACACACACACACACACACACACACACACACACACGTCTTCCGCCTCGCTTTGTCTCTGGAATAACAAATAAGGTTGTTTTTCACATTTACTATCTTCGTGAAGTTAAATTTAGCCGTGCAATGCTGTGTGTGTGTGTGTGTGTGTGTGTGTGTGTGTGTGTGTGAGAGAGAGAGAGAGAGAGAGAGAGAGAGAGAGAGAGAGAGAGAGAGAGAGAGAGAGAGAGAGAGAGAGAGAGAGAGAGAGAGAGAGAGAATGGTCATGTTCCTTGTGTTTTCCCCCCTTTACTGTACAGGCAATATATTCATAGATAGCATGATTAGTCAGGTTCTCTCTCTCTCTCTCTCTCTCTCTCTCTCTCTCTCTCTCTCTCTCTCTCTCTCTCTCTTCCAGTGTTGATGAAGTACCTTTCTTAATTAAACTAGGTACCAGTAAAGTAATGAAAACACTTGAAGTTACGGGTGTTGTGGTGTGTATTTGTGTTGTGGGTGTGGTGTGGTGTTGCAGAGTGTGTAGATAACAGGGGTTTTAGAGGGTGCTGTTCTGCCACTACTGGGTCTGTTATTAAAAAGATCGGAAGTAGTGTAAGCGATGTGTATCTATGGTTCTTGTGCTCAGTTTGGTCCTTTAGATGTCGCCAGAGCTGATAGGAACCTTCTCCAACGCGCCCTTGGTCTTCTGCGCCTTCCTCAGTCACACTCATTACAATCATGTCTTCTTTCACTGCATCCATCAATCTTCTCTCAGGTCTTCCTCTCTTTCTCCCGCAATGAAGATCCATCTCCAGTATCTTCCCTCCCAGATACTCCTCGTCTCTTGCGTTCAGTCTAATGCGTTCTTATAAGTTGGGCACACATCTCTACATACGTATACACACACGAGTTCCAGTTCACAAATCTAGAAGAACTTGAATAAGATAAAGATGTACTATATAAAATTTGAATGAAAAGAGAAAACAAAAGAAAATGAGCTCTACATTAAGACATCAAGCAAAACCTGAAGAATCCTTAAGGAGCTCGCGATAGAAAGATTATAGCTCTGAATCTATAACTACATCTACACTCAACACACACATACCCACAAACACCAAATGTCATCCTTTCACACCAGAAGCCTCTCACACCAACATTCATGCACTCACACTAAATTTCACGCATAGATCCAATCACACCCACACACACCCACACCGACACCAGCCTCACACACGTGCTCACCATATCCAGCCAGCGATTTCAGCGAGGAGAGCGTTGTTAACAGGTCTATTATCGTCCTGACAGATTATTTCACACTTCTTAGTTCCTGTTTGTTTTGCGTAGAAGTCGAGGCATTGTCTTGCAAGATACTACCTCTCAGAAGCCTCGTTTTGTGTACAGACCGGAGGAAGTGTGGGTGGGTGGGGGAGGCAGTTGGGGCAATCAGCAGCCTATTATTATCTTGTGAGCACTGTGTCAGGTCCGGGTGGCGAAACTTCCCTGCCGGAAGTGGAGCATTTTTTTTTGTAATGTGAGGACCCTTTTTTTTTTGTTTTAGATATATAGGAAAACCAAATCTTTAAAAAAGACACATTGTTCTTAAAAGTGCAGGCCTGACAACCCTACTGTACACTCAAAATAAATAATAAAAAAGAAAAAAAAATCAGAAACATTCGAGGATTATGCAAAAATAATAAGTTATAAAAGTTATAAGTTATGCAAAAATAATAATAATAAGTTCTCATATTCATCATAACGATTATAGTTTACCTTCCGCACATTCATTTTATTTTTAAAACTGGGTTAAAGAGAAAGTCGTAATGAGCTAGTTAAACTTTAACCAAAAATACTAGTGTTCCCCCAAACTACTTCCACCACCACCACCACCACCACTACTACTACTACTACTACTACTACTACTACTACTACTACTACTACTACTACTACTGGTGCTGCTGCTGCTGCTGCAACAGTAGAACGTTCAGAGAAGAAATTTGAGATAAAGGTGCAAAGAGATGGATAGAAATTTAGAAATCAAAGACTTGTACCAGACTATTGAAAGCTCTCGATATGACTAAGGGAACAGCAAAGGTTTCATTGAAAACCCTTGAGAGTGAGAGGGTAAAACTTAGTAAGGAAAGCTAGATCACCATTGCACCATTCCTTATGAGAGAGGATCGTGAGTAGATCCTTAGTAGTAGCTAAGGAATGTTGTTGAAAATATGTAGACTGGAAAACTTAAGAAGAAAAAGAAAAAAAAACTTCCGACAATTAAGGTTGTAGGCCTGTAGTTTGAGGGACTGAAGCCGTCGCCCTTCTTAGGAACAAATTAAATACTGGCAAAGTTCCAGAAAGAGGGAAAGGTGATGCTGATTGTCGGAGAAGCTGTGTATGCATTTTATTGATAGAAAATAATGTAGATTATGAAAGAAACTTTATTTATTTATATGTATGACATTTTTAATTATGCATGTTACATGATTACATTTGTGGACAGGAGCTTATCAAAGGGGAGCAGAGACAGAACAGGCAGTGGGTGGCGTGTGGCTAGCGTGTGTGCGTCAGCCTCTGTCTACAGCCGGGGTGACGGAAGATAATGCGACTCTGAAAACAGTGTGAGTCTGAGGCTTCACACCTTTACCGCCACACCGCCCCCTCACTGGGGCCTCACAACGCTGCATTCGCTTTGGTCCACGTGTCTTGTCTTCAGGTATCTGTCCCTTGGATGTCTCCGAAGTCCCCTTATGTTTTATTCTTTCACGTCCTTTGCAGTTCTTAGGTGTTTTATCCTCGGTTGCTCCAGAACTTGTCTTCTCGTCTATCAATCCACGTTTCCCAGTGCTTCGTTGCGTCCACAGTGGACGTCTCTTTGTCATCCCACCTGTCCCAGTACTTGGGTAGCTCCCCTCGTCGTGACCCTAAGTAAGTATCATCTTTGTTGTTCCACTTTTCCCAGTCTTTGCGTGGGTCTTCGTCAGGTGTCCTTGCTCTGGGTATGTTCCCGTCAGATGTCCCTGAACTGGGCTCCTGCCAGTCCATGTTCTCTTCTAAACCGATTGGCTCAATTTCACTTAAGTTGGATTTGCTGCTTTTGGATTTCTTTCTAAAAACTTTCCTTATCCATTTCGGTATCTTTACTCGTGGTATCCTCAAGTGTTGTTTCTCCATGGACGTGCCGCCCTGGACATGTCGCCTGCCCTGGTGATTGGCGCACTGGCCTGTTGGGGAATAAAACAGTCACTGTGCAGTAAGACACACCAAGAAATGTATAGTGATGGACAAAAGTCGAGTAACATTCTGCACTCATTTATGTGTTTAGCATCTTTCCTGAAAATCCTCTGATCTGATGACAATCTAACAGTTCTCTGGCTTTGTGAGGAGACTGCCAGCACACTACAGGCTTGAGATTGAGTGAAAGTGTTAGATGCAGTGGAAGTGAGTGCAGGTCAATGGACTTCTTGTGGCTTCTTGCAACCTCCCTCATCCTATACGCTCTTGTGTTCTTAAGAGACTCTATGTGATATGAAAATGTGTCCAAAAAGGTTTATAAATGATTCTGTAAAAGATTGTGTGACAGTGGAAGGGATAACATTCTCAAAGCTAATTTTATGACATTTGTATAGCCAAGTAAAGAAAGGGAGTAACTTACCGAGCACGAGGAGCAGCAGCAGGAACAGGAAGGGAAGCAGATGCAGCTTCATGGCCACGACCTGAACTGTATTCCTGCTTCCTGAGACGCTTTCTTATATCTATCCTCTGGTATTAAAGCTCCGCCCCTCCTTGCGGCACCTGCCTCATGGGTGCAAGTGCACCGGATGAGTAAAAAGGACTGACGTCGTTTCATGGTGCTAAATTAAGTCTGAACACCATTGTGGGGTCAATTCTAAGGTCTTGCTTTGTGCTCAAAATATTTATTAAGCCTCATAGAATAATGTCCCACTGGTGCGGAAAGAAAAAAACAGAAAAAAAAGAAAAAAATTATATATATATATATATATATATATATATATATATATATATATATATATATATATATATATATATATATATATATATATATATATATATATATTATATGCATATAAGAAAGAAAAAAATATCTGTGAATATTAAGTAAAATAGAATAATATACTCTCGTGGCGCTATACTACTACTACTACTACTACTACTACTACTACTACTACTACTACTACTACTACTACTACTAATCTTTCGTGACGCTAAAAAACAGTAGTAGAAGCAGCAACAACATTGATATTCTTTTGTAAAGAAAAAAAAAACTAGAGATAAATAAATTAAATAAAAAGAATATATAATAGTAGTAATAAATAGAGAAATAAATAAACAAATGTAAAACAAAACATATTCTCTGGCCGTAAAAAAAAAAAAAAAAAAAAAAAAAAAAATATATATATATATATATATATATATATATATATATATATATATATATATATATATATATATATATATATATATATATATATATATATATATATATATATATATATATATATATATATATTGATTTTATCTCTTGTTATAAGAAGAAAATTAGAGAGAAAAGAAGGAAAGAAATAATAATAATAATAATAATAATAATAACAATAAAAAAAAGCCTGGGTGTATATTCCATTTTACTAAGTTCCATTTTCTTACATTTGAAGGAATCAGGGTGACTTAATTAAGATGCCAAAATAGCAGGATGCTTTACTTTACTTATAATCTGAACTGGAAACTTCACATCTCATCTCTAGCTAAAACAGCTTCTATGAAGTTAGGTGTTCTGAGACGTCTCCGCCAGTTTTTCTCACCCTCCCAGCTGCTAACTCTGTACAAGGGCCTTATCCGTCCATGTATGGAGTATGCTTCACATGTCTGGGGGGTTCCACTTATACTGCTCTTCTAGACAGGGTGGAATCAAAAGCTATTCATCTCATCAACTCCTCTCCTCTAACTGACTGTCTTCAGCCTCTCTCTCACCGCCGCAATGTTGCATATCTAGCTGTCTTCTACCGCTATTTTCATGCTAACTGCTCTTCTGATCTTGCTAACTGCATGCCTCCCCTCCTTCCGCGGCCTCGCTGCACAAGACTTTCTTCTTTCTCTCACCCCTATTCTGTCCATCTCTCTAACACAAGAGTTAACCAGTATTCTCAATCATTCATCCCTTTCTCTGGTAAACTCTGGAACTCCCTGTCTGCTTCTGTATTTCCACCTTCCTATGACTTGAATTCCTTCAAGAGGGAGGTTTCAAGACACTTATTCATCAATTTTTGACCACTGCTTTGGCCCTTTTATGGGACTGGCATTTCAGTGGGCATTTTTTTTAATTAGATTTTTGTTGCCCTTGGCCAGTGTCCTTCCTACATAAAAAAAAAAAAACACTAATTATCTCTCTCCTCTAGCTGCGAAGTGAAGTGATAACTTGTGTGAAAATTTATAAGGCGATAAACATTAAAGGAGGGGAGAGCACATAAAGAAAAAAAAAAAAAAAAGTTAAAATTACCCACTGATTAACAATCTTGAAGACAATCCTAACGACAAATGGAACGTACCCTGGACAATCCTGACGACGAACCAAACCTCCCCCGCACACTCCTGACGACGAACCAAACCTCCACAGGACAATCCTGACGACGAACCAAACCTCCACAGGACACAACCAAACCTCCCACGCACACTCCTGACGACGAACTAAACCTCCACAGGACAATCCTGACGACGAACCAAACCTCCCACGCACACTCCTGACGACGAACCAAACTTCCAATGAACAATCCTGACGACGAACCAAACCTCGCACGCACACTCCTGACGACGAACCAAACTTCCAATGAACAATCCTGACGACGAACCAAACCTACCCTGGCCAAATCTATCCTGGCCAAACCTGATGACGACCAAACGTACCGTGGACAACTCTCCTCTGGCCACACATGACCACTAGCAAATCTCTTGGCCAGGAAAAAAAAAAAGTCTTTTCTCTTTTCTTAATTTCGCGTTTATTTCCATCCTTCAAAATCATTCAAATACTTTTTTCACACTTTTCATACTACTGTAATTTCAAACTGTATTCAGACTCCCTTCATGCTACATCCATACTTTTCAACATAATATGTATACTTTTTTCCATCTTCCTCATGTTTTCTATACGCTTGCCTTTCAAGACACTTATTTTGAAATTTTTGATTACCGCTTGTGACGCTGTTCGGGGACCGGCACCTTAGTGGGCCTTTTTTTATTGCATTTTTGTTGCTCTCGGCCGGTGCCCCTCCTACATGGAAAAAAATAAAAAGAACATACATTCTCGACACTGCCAGGGTAAATTCAGGGAATGTATCATATTTTCCTCAGTGTACCCTAACACAGCTCATGTTCTCTAGTTTAAATGCAGCGAAAGATGTGATATTTTAAGGGGAGGCTATTCAGTTACTTATTTATTTTCATTATATATATATATATATATATATATATATATATATATATATATATATATATATATATATATATATATATATATATATATATATATATATATATATATATATATTTTTTTTTTATTTATTTTTTTTTCACAATGGGTACTTTACTTTGATTAGTTTCTTTCGCTTTAGTGCAAGACAGGCTGTGGATGAGGGTGTTGGTGTGGTAGATTTGGGGAGGATGCCTGATATGTTTTCAGTAAAAGGTTTATCACTGCGGTTAATGTTAGCTCTATTAGTTTTAAATAATTAGCATTATTAGTTGTGTTTTATCACGATGCCTTATGAATATCAAGGGGGAGAACAATTTCTCCAGTATATTTAAACGCAGAAAAGAGATAAATTTGACCTTAATTTTTACCTTGGCCAAGGAAGAAGACGAATCATAACATCAACAACAACAAGAACAACAACAATAATAATAATAATAATAATAACAATAATAATAACAATAGTAATGACAATAATAAGTAGTTGTAGTAACAGAACAAGAACAAAAAGAAGAAGAAGTACAAGAATGAGAACAATAACAAGAAAAGAAGAAAATAATAATAAAAAAGGAGAAAGAAGATGGAAAAAAAAAACAGAAAAGAAAGGAAGTAAGAAGAAGAAGAAAGAAGAAAAAAGAAGGTAATGATCATCTTCTCTTTATGATGGCTGTGTACAAGAGGAATATTGGTGTGTTGAGGTAATCATACACAGACAATTACTCTTCACGCCCCTTTCCACCGATCATGAGAGAGAGAGAGAGAGAGAGAGAGAGAGAGAGAGAGAGAGAGAGAGAGAGAGAGAGAGAGAGAGAGAGAGAGAGAGAGAGAGAGAGAGAGAGAGAGAGAGAGAATTTTCGTGGTGGCTTTCATGGAGCTGTCTTGTCTGCAGTACATTTCCCCAAAAGCTCTGATGGCATGTTATACAGAACGCTTCATACAAAAAATCAGTGTCAGACAACTATAAAACTACATACCTCCATCTATCACATCCTCGAGTAAAAAAAAAAAAAAGGTAATAGGGGAAGCTGCAAGAAGCCATCAAGCCAACACGTGGCAGTTCCTTTATAAAACATCCTTATAATTTTCAACCATCATCCTCATCCCTTTATTTGTCTAATCTTCTTTACCTTTTGCTATTTGGCACATCTTTCCTTAATTACCAACCAATCTGCGATAGCTTTTCTTGTTCTACAGCCATCTTCAAGCAGTGTACTGAACAGAAATTACAAAATCTTTTCTTTTATTACCTTTTATGTACATGCTTTTAATATTCTATACATTGTTTCTAGTGCTATAAGTTGTTGCATACCACAGTGAAAGTGTTAAAAGTTTTCTATTCATTCTGCACTAACAATCTGATTACTGAGTCTACTACATATTCTTCTATTTGAGACCCAGTTCATTCCTATTTTTTTTTTTTTTACCTTTGCGAAGTTCTATAGGCTCCGTACTCAATGAAGCAGCCTTCCTACTCTTATTTATTTATTTATTTATTTATATATATTTTTTTAGCTAGAGCGACATGTCAACTCAAGGGATTTTAATAGGTAAATATCATTGACAATTAATTAAGCCACACCTCTTTTATATATATATATATATATATATATATATATATATATATATATATATATATATATATATATATATATATATATATATATATATATATATATATATATATATATATATATATTGATAGATAGACATTTAGACAGACAGACAGATAGACAGATAAATAGATATATAGATATATAGATATATATCTTGTTTCTACATTTCTCATACCTCCCTCCCGATCATCTAAGCCTCTCTCTCTCTCTCTCTCTCTCTCTCTCTCTCTCTCTCTCTCTCTCTCTCTCTCTCTCTCTTTGGTAATTGAGATTTCTTGGAAATGAAGACTAAAAATCCTGATATTTACGATTACTTTGTTAAAACTGTAATGGCAGGACAGCTTCTTGTATCCTTCATCTTTCCCTGGCTCTTCAGTAACTTATCCGTAAGCCCAAGGGAATGCTGCCCTCTCACCACCACCACCACCACCCTTCCCGTGCTTCAAACTCCAAGCTGCACGTGGGGTGTGTGTGTGTATTACATACTGTCATGAATATGCAGATTAAGCGAGAGAGAGAGAGAGAGAGAGAGAGAGAGAGAGAGAGAGAGAGAGAGAGAGAGAGAGAGAGAGAGAGAGAAGCGGAAGGAGGTGAAGATAGGGAAGCTAAAATCACACTTTATTTCAACCGCTTACTATCTTTGTCGTTTAACCCATTATTCTCATTGCATTTGTCTGAAATCCTCTAAAATTTTATTTAAATTCTCTCTCTCTCTCTCTCTCTCTCTCTCTCTCTCTCTCTCTCTCTCTCTCTCTCTCTCTCTCATTCTGGAAAGTATATGCAGTGTAACACACACACACACACACACACACACACACACCAAGTAGCAATTTAAGGGTTAAACACCAATTATACACACACACACACACACACACACACACACACACACACACACACACGTGCGTTTAATTTTTCCCGCTCCTATTTTGCCTTTATTTGGCTGATAAAAATACATTAGAAAGAAGACTAACAGAGGCAGACCTTGAGAAAAAAAAGGGACTTGGAAAGAAACACCAAACTACTATTAATACTGAAATGTCGACAGAAATAAAAATATTTGAGGATGATCAATTATATCCATGCAGAGAGAGAGAGAGAGAGAGAGAGAGAGAGAGAGAGAGAGAGAAGAGAGAGAGAGATGTATCATCTGGATGAAGAGCGAGCAGATGGCAGCGTGAGAAAAGGGGAGATGGTTATAGACGGAGACAACAGAATGGAAAAGAAAATGATAAAAATATTTGAAAAAGTATTATGTAATCCTGGTGAGGGATACTAACAGCTTTGTACTGTACTTATATGCATTGTTCTCTCATCACGACAATTTTCAAAGACCACCTAGATGATTCTTTGTGGTGTCATGAGTGGCTTTCCTACTGATTATGCAGAATGACCGTTAAACAATTACATATGTACCGACGGCTCCTTGCTTGATGAAGCAGACTTCCTACCCTTATTTTTAACTAGAGCGACATGTCAATTTAAGGATTTTAATAGGTAAATGTCATTGGTCAGAAGTCATGACATGTTAATTAAGCCACACCTTTCTCAACCCCACTCCATGTCCGCCTCCTCATCCCCACTCCCTCCTTGTTTCTACATTTCTCATATCCCCCTCCCTATCATCTCATTCTAAGCTCCCCCCCCCCCTCTCTCTCTCTCTCTCTCTCTCTCATCCAGGAAAGTATATATAGTGTAACACACACACACACACACACACACACACACACGTGCATTTAATTTTTGCCTTACTCTCATGACTGGTGCTGTGAAAGGCAGCCAGTCTTATCGAAACAATTCCCAGTAGACAAGGTGTGACCATTCACATTTTGGGCGGTTATTTGTCTACTTTCCTGGTTAATTTTGGCTTCCCTTAACTTCTGAGTCTGGAAGCACACAGAGGTTTAACTAAATATTGATGTACAGGCAGGGAGGGACGCAGGAAAAATGTCCGTCTCGGCCCTTATTTTTAAGTATGGCAATTCATTTTGAAACTTGCAAGAAGAAAGACTACACTATATATTCTGACCTACCATATACTTCCACTAACACACTGAACATTGACGGAGAGAGACTGGAATGGAGGCATGTCCCGGGTCGCATGTCCTGATGACGTCACTGATGACGTCATGCTTTTAAATTACGTACGTTAATCCATTTTGAAATTGACCCTTTGAAAAAACGGAACTAGACTGGAATGCTTTATATATTCTGACTTTCCATATACTTTAATAAATATCTAGAATATAAAAACACTTCCAGCCTGACTAATAATAGAGAAAAATCGAAAACACAATCTGTAATTTTTACGAATGGGGCCACAAAAAGATTATAATATCGAGAAGGAAAACACAGCCAGACTAGATTATGTTACATATTCTGAATATAAAACAAATCTTTACTTCCCAAATAAATAAAGGAAACACAAATTTCTCATCCTATAAAGAAAATATTTTTTTCAAATCTAGCAACGGACTTATCTTAAATTTGAAAATATGAATTGCTAGACTAGATTTTATTGAATAGTATTACTTGTGATGCACTTTTTGAGATTTTTAAGTCTTTACTCAAACACCAAAACAATCCTAGGCATGCTAATAAAAGTAAAAAAAAAAAAAAAATAAATAAATAAAATAAAATAAATTCTTAAAATGACGAAAGTGTTATTTTAACAAGAAACAAAAACATAGCTAGACAAGATCTTATTACATATCATTACTTGTTTTACTTTTTTTTTTTTTATCAATAAATCAAATATCAAAACAATGCAAACTCCACTAATAAAAAAGAAAAAATCGTGATGTAGAGCCGAAGTAGTTTTTTCCACCAATCCTCCGTACCACCTCCTCCTCTCCCCTCCCGATCACACCCCTCCCATCCCCTTCACCTCCACTTACTCCACCTAGTCCTACACAGTGAGCCTTTAAATAACTTGGAAACACCTGCAAAATCCTCGAAACTACGCTAAATATGTGACGAGAAATTGTTACCTTAGCCGCGGCTGGACGGGACGGGGATCGGCGGGGCTCGGCGGGCTGGAATGGCTAGGTCGCCAAGGATACTGTGGTGTGGTGGTGTGGTGAGGTATGGTGTTGTGTGGTATGGTATGGTATGGTGGTGGTGGTGGTGTTGATGGTAGCGGTGGTGTTGTGTGGTGCGGTATGGTATGGCGTGGTGGTGTGTTAACACTACACTCCCACAAGCTTTACTGCCCTGTGTGCGTGTGTGTGTGCGCGCGCACGTGTGGCGCAGATCAGAGACGAGTCACAAAGCTGTATAATTGGTGTTTAACCCTTAAATTGCTACTTGGTGTGTGTGTGTGTGTGTGTGTGTGTGTGTGTGTGTGTGTGTGTGTGTGTGTGTGTGTGTGTGTGTGTGTTTCCAAGTCTATCTGCGTGTGCAAATCAGAACTTCATCAACGTTTTTTTGTTCGTTTGTCATTTTGTTTGCTTGTGATCTTGTGTGATCTTGTGTGTGTGTGTGTGTGTGTGTGTGTGTGTGTGTGTGTGTGTGTGTGCATTACTTCAGTTGTTTCTGTGTATGTATATAAGAATGTATGTATGTATGTATGTATATATTTACTCAAACGGCTCTCTACTTGACGAAGCAGCCTTCCTACCCTTATTTTTTAGCTAAAGCCACATGTCAGCCCAAGGGATATGATAGGCCAGAAGTCGTGACGTGTCAATTAAGCCTTACCTCCTTTGTCAACCCACTCCATGTCCGTCGCCTATCTCACTCCCTCCTTGTTTCTACATTTTTCACACTCCCCTCCCTGTCCCCTCCATCTTAGCACCCCCCCCCCCTCTCTCTCTCTCTCTCTCTCTCTCTCTCTCTCTCTCTCTCTCTCTCTCTCTCTCTCTCTCTCTCTCTCTGATAATTGAAATTTCTTGGAAATAAAGACAAAATATTCTGATATTTACGATTACTTTGTTAAAATTGTAATGGCAGGACAGCTTCTTGTATCCTTCATCTTTCCTTGGCTCTCCTGTATCTAATCCATAAGCCCAAGGGAATGCTGCCCTCTCACCACCACCACCCTTCCCGTGCTCCAAGCTGCGCGTGGTGTGTGTGTGTGTGTGTGTGTGTTATGTACTGTCATGAATGTGCAGGTTAAAAGAGAGAGAGAGAGAGAGAGAGAGAGAGAGAGAGAGAGAGAGAGAGAGAGAGAGAGAGAGAGAGAGAGAGAGAGAGAGAATTTGTCTACTTCTATCACTGTTCTTAATATTTGTCTATTTCTCTCAGTATTGTCCTAGTTAAACAATAACCTCCCCATAATTTGATTCTCTTCTGGATATGATTATTGGAGAAGTGGTTGTTTCTTTTTCTCTTCGAAGACTACTCGGGGGGGAAGGAAAAGGGTACATGTGGTCAGGCAGGTGTCTCACTCCACACCTGCCGTCACCGTTAAGAATGCAAGGGAACGTCGACCCCTCTTGGTGACACCTTTCGGATGGGCAGCTGCAACCTCTGATGAAAGGTGGATGGGGGATGAGGTGTTTATTAAAAGCTGACTGAAAGCGGTGGCCGAGAAATGAGAGGAGCAGATGAAAGTTTTCAAGTGGTATAAGTAATACAGCAAGGGTGACATGAACCAAGTCCTCAGGGTTAGTAATCAGGAAAGTACAAGAGGTAGATTGTTCACGGCCGAGAAAAGACTGGATCTTATCGAGGTCTTCAAGCGGTATAAGGATATAACAATTAATACGAGCGAAATCCTAAGGGTCAGTAATCAGGATAGGACAAAAAGTAACGGGGTCAAGCTTAATAAAGTTATATATTATGCATTATAAAGGCAATTTCACTTATAGTCTATTAGTTTCTTGCATTGTTCCTTATGTATTCGTATTCTTGTGTTCTTATAATAAAAAAAAAAAAAAATAACGGGTTCAAACTCGATGAATTTACGTGTTATGTGTTGTGCAGGAAACTTCACTTGTGGGTCTGTTGGCTTCTTGCTGTGTTCTTTTATGTTGTGTTCTCGTGTTCTAATCTCTAGTCGTCTAAGTACTTCAAGCCTTCCTTTCTCTCGTTCCTCGACCCACCACCTGCATGCCGTGGTTCCCTTCATTGCCCATCTCATTGTTCCCTCTATAAACGCTTCGATCCTAAGTACAGGGTTTCCAGCACTCTTCCCACGGTTGCCTCTCATGTCATCAATCCAATATGTACGTTTCCCCCACGGGCGGCATTACACCACTAAATAGTTTTGGTATCGTTGATGATTAGGTGATATTTTTACTTTCTAGTGTCGTTATTCACGCTATCCAATGTGTTTTTCCGTCGCAGTGTGACACTTCGGCACTCTCACACGCTGTACGGCAACGTATCATCATCACCATCATCAACTTCTTCAACTAATACAAAAGTTAACCAGTATCATCACACTTTCATCTCTCTCACTGGTAAACTCTGCAGCTCTCATTCCTGTATGTGTGTGTGTGTGTGTGTGTGTGTGTGTGTGTGTGTGTGTGTGTGTGTGTGTGTTCTTCCTACGACTTGAACAGTGTCTAAAGACGAGTATCAAGACGCATCAGAAAATAAATTGGTGACTTACTTCTCATAATTCTTCTCCTCTTTTTTCTTTTTCTTTTTTTTGGGGGGGGAGGTGGGGGGAGTGGTGTAGTGGGTGTTTTTATTTTATAAGTTTTTGTTCATTTGGCTGATCTTCCTGACAAATAAAAGAAGAAGAAGAGCAACGACATCATCATCATCATCATCATCATCATCATCATCATCATCATCATCATCAAGAAGTAGTAGAAGAAGAAGAAAAAAAGAAAAAAGAAAAAAGGAAGAAGTAGGGAAATAGATGATGATGACAAAAAAAAAAAAAAAAAGACGAGAACATCAACAACACCATTAACACCACACAACCAATCCCTCAAATTTCATAACATCCACCACAGTGTTCCTCGAGACATCATAAATATCCAGCTACTCCGTGATTTCCGCCACTAACACAACAGCAGGGCACTCGGGAGCCAGGCAGTGTAGCAGTGTAAGCAAATATAAATGACACGAGGGAGAGGGAAATATATGTACTGGTGCTGAAATATAGATGAGTCTTATTGATAATGAAATACATTCGACGCGTGGTTGGTTTTCTTTATGTATGGATGACTGAACGTTTTTTATTTGTATTTTGTAGTTGTTTTCGTTTTCGTTCCTTTGGCTGAGTTTCCTGACACGTAAAAGAAGAAGAACAGCAACAACAACAACATCATCAATAACAACATTATCAAGAAGAAGAAGCAAAAAGGACTCATATCACAAACACATTCTGACGCTCATACATCAACACAGGAAAGTCGTAAGTTATGTTATGTTAGGTTAGGTTACATAGGCAGAGGTACTATAGTCTCTCCCAGCACCTTTACTTCATTACATCTCACCCCGTCACCTAACCTAACCTACATGACACCAGACTGCAGTGGAATCTCTGAAACTGGTGCGCACATCACTTCAAGGCCGTCAAGGTTGCGCAGAGAGTGTTGCTTTCATGTACGCGTAACTTTTTAGTGTTATTTAGACCAGTTTTTACGTATCACGACGTTTGGGAGGACCTTGTGTAGGCGAGCATCCGAGTGGTGGGTGGACGGGATTATGCGTGTCGGGGAGTGTGGAAGAGGGGGGGGTGTCTGTGTTTTGTGGTGCGTGGTGTCGCTGTGACCGGTGCTTTGGTCCCGTCCGGTTCTGATAGGCGAAGGTCACCGCTTGGGATCGTGGCATTGCTCTGCTTAAATACTGGTGGTGGTGGTGGTGGTGGTGGCGGCGTGTGGTGTAGTGCTAGTAGTAGTGGTACTAGTAGGAGTAAAATAATAACAGCAACATCACCATCATTAGTAACAACAACAACAACAATAATGATTCATAGCAATGTTTACTTACCCCTCCTTATCAGCTCACCTCTACCCTTCTCCCTTTCCCTCCTCCCCCGTCAAAAAAAAAAAAAAAAAAGACATTTATTTACAGAACCCATTATTAAACATAGCAGTTAAACCCATAGAACAATACATGCAAAATATCAGACGTATCACTAAGACTTATGGAGACACTAGCGAAACAGCTTTTATCCTTCACCTTCTTTTAATTTATTCAACTAACATGCCGTTCGGAATAACTGGTCATTTTTTCTAATCATATTGCTTTCTCGCCCTTTGAATGGTGCTGATCGCCTTCCCTGTCTCTAACGCTCTCTAATACAGGCGCTGGTACTCCCCGGTATGTCATTGGTGGCCAGCTGGGATGCATCTTGCGTCTGCTCTGATACTTGGCATTTCCATTCTTGGAGACGACCACTGACTGGCCAGTATATTGTCAACATTCTTTAGGGCTTGACTTGAACCAAATATTGCGTCACGTCGAAGTGAAAATCTGAAGGGAAGGGAGGAGATATTCAGAGCAGTTTTTCATATATATTTTGGGATTAATAATTTGTAAACGTGTAAAACGATACAGAAAAGTAAGTGAAAGCAGGAAAGAGGATATTTAAAATGTTTTCATAGATACTTAAAGATAATTAAGAATCTTTGTTATAAAATCTCTACCGTGAAAACGAGTCCAATTGTGAAATGAATAAAAAAAAATCTGAAAAAATATTTGTAACCTTTATTTGTTGATTCATTTATTAATGTCTCGATGTTTAAGACCCATCAGTTCCATAATACTTTAGAACCATCAGACTGTGAATGTGGCCATCTATCCTTCCAAAGCGACATTAAGTATGCGTGTCAAATTGTAGACTTCCCCTGAGAATAAGAGACGAATCGCAATGAAGGAACACCACAGGAAGCGCCGTGACAAAGCTCTACATCTACATACATAATACCAACTGACATTCTTGTCTGACATACACTGACACGTTGTAATCTCCAGACACCCCCAAACACCCTCCCTCCTCCACCACACCACGGCACACTCCCCAAGTAAACACTACCTGCCACTACAGCCTCGACCTCGCCCTACTGACTCGGCCCGGCGCTGCTTTGCTTTCTAGACGCCACCTGAACAAATGTTTCTTGGGAGACTGTCACGGGGTAGCGCTCGCCACTTCCCAGCGGCGGCTAGGTGTCTCTTTTGCGTCATTTGAGCATTCAAGCGTAGTGGAGAATGAAATGAGCTGTGCAGAAATCATTGTTACCTTGACTTAGTTTTCTCTCTCTCTCTCTCTCTCTCTCTCTCTCTCTCTCTCTCTCTCTTTATTTGTATGCGTGGCAGGAGAAAAGGTAAATAAAGGTGAAATAGAGAGAGAAAGTCAGACTGTTCAAGCTTACTAACGAGCGAAAAAATAAGCTTTGTTTAATTAGTTGTGAAAAAAAATTGTAACTATGCCTTTTTTTGTATACATGGAAGGAGAAAAGTGGAAAAAAAAGTTAGATTATTCAAACGTACGAAATAAGAACAAAGTTTTGTCTTTTAGTGTTATGCAAGGCAGGTGACGGAAGAAATAACACGTGAAATAGAGAGGAAACGTTAGAATCAGTGTACTAATAAGAAAAATAAAAGTGCAAAAAATAATTGTTACCTTGAAACTTAATTTTCTTCCTAGTGGTGTGCATACCAGGAGAAAGAGATAAATAACACTTGAAATACAGAGTGAGAGAGAAAAAGAGAGAGAGAGAAAAAAAAAAAAAAACACAAAAAACAAATTAGACTATTCAAGCGTATTAATAAAATAGATAAATAAATAGATAACAGTGCAAAAAAAGTCATCATTACCTTGAACTTTTTATAGAGATATGCATGCCAGGAGAAAAGTGAAGAAAAAAAGAAATAAAAAAAACAAAACAAAACAAAACTCAAGCATACTAATAAAGAAATAAGAAAATATATCAATAACAATAACAAAAACATCGTTACCTTGACCTCCGTTTTAATTTGTATGCATGGCTGATAAAACGAAATATAACGAGAGAGAGAGAGAGAGAGAGAGAGAGAGAGAGAGAGAGAGAGAGAGAGAGAGAGAGAGAGAGAGAGAGAGAGAGAGAGAGAGAACAGGTGTCCAACGCATTAAAGTACAGATAATTCAAGTCCCAGAATCTGTAATCCCTCATAAATTACAGTTATGGCTGTAAGAATTAAGGAAGACAAGAACAAGAGAGTAATGAAGGAGAGGGTAAAGAAGAGAAGTAAATGAGGAAGAGGGTGAAGAAAAGAAGGTAAGGAAAGAAAGAGAGAGAGAAGGGAAAGTAGGGAAACGAAAGGAAAGGAGAAAGACGGGGAAGAAATAAAGAAAAAGAAAAGAAAAGAAGATAAGGATATGTTTTCTCACACGTTACTTGCTCGTATCAGGAAATAGATAAATAGATACTTTTGTTATATAGAACAGTAGTGTGTGTGTGTGTGTGTGTGTGTGTGTGTGTGTGTGTGTGTGTGTGTGTGTGTGTGTGTGTCTGTGTAATGTATGAGTAAGAAAAACAAAAGTGGAAATTGTCTGCATCACAGCACAAGAATGATACTAAACACGCTACAAGTAAAAGCAGATATTCAGAAATGCCATCACGGAACACCATACATTTTTTAAAAGAAACCATAGACTTGGGTCAGGATGCATGTACAATAATCGCGCTTCCATAAATATTTCATCTACACTACCTCACCTCACCTGTCCCTGCCCCTTTCCTCCACCGTCACCTCTGTTCTCCCCCATCACCTCAATTATTCCCCTACTCAAGCTCCACCAACACCCTTCCTCACCCATCACCTCTATCCTTCCCTCATCATTTCCTCCACTACTGTTTTTTCTTCCCGTCACCAGCACCTCTCTGCTTTGTCATTGTCTTCTTACTTCTGTCTTCGTCATTGTCATTATCACCCCGTCCCGTTTCTGTCACCATATCCTTTCCTATTTACCATACCCTTGTCTCACCACTATTATCTCTCTCCTGCCCCGTCATCATCACCTCATCCCGACCTCTGTCACTATAGATACGGTTGCCAAAGAGATTCGCGTCTTATTGTAGCTTTAAAAGAAGATTACACAAATATGAGGATGATGGGTGAAAATATTTAGGTAGGCATGTTTTGTACAGGGATTGCCACGTGTAGGCCTGATGGCTTCTTGCTGCATCCAGTGTTTTCTGATGCTTTTATGTGCAAAATCTTTCATGAAAAAAAAAAGAAAAAGAAAAAGGTGTAAAACAACTCTCTTCACAAATTACATTCTCATTTCTTCTCGGCCTTTGTGAAACTCTTGATATAAAACAATTCATTAGTATATACATCAATTCATATTCATTTCATAGATATACAACTTACTGAACTCTGTGACATCATTGGGAACTGTACGTAAATATCTATTAAACAGGAGATTGCAACTTCCTTTATATTCATATATCCAGACACTACTCTCCACGTCTCAGGACATTAATAAGTCTTAGGTCTCTTACGCATGCTCCTCCATCCCTCCTTCCTCCATGTCTCCTCTCAGAACTGCCAGTCATATACACCAGCATAGTCCAGGCAGCTGTGAGGAGCAGAAGAGCGGTGACTCCTCCCATTTCGCGTGTCGCGGTGCTTCTGCGTGTCTTGACTTGCTTCGCAGTACTGGGTATAAATATTCTGTTCTTCGCCCGCACCTCAGTTCATTCGGTGTCCTGTCCTCTTTCTCTTGGCAGTCAGTGGGGATTAGGTTTTCTGTGTCAGCTACCACGTACTGTATTAAATATACAGCATATCGGTGTGTGTGTGTGTGTGTGTGAACATAAGAACATAAGAAATAAGGGAAGCTACAAGAAGCGACCAGGCTTACACGTGGCAGTCCCTGTATGAAACACACCTACCTATTTCCATCTGTTATCCCCATCCATAAACTTGTCTAATCTTCTCTTAAAGCTCTCTAGTGTCCTAGCACTAACTACATGATTACAGAGTCCGTTCCACTCATCTACCACTCTATTTGAGAACCAATTTTTTCCTATCTCCTTCCTAAACCTAAATTTTTCAAGCTTGAACCCGTTATTTCTTGTTCTACCCTGGTTGCTGATCCTAAGAATTTTGCTTACATCTCCCTTGTTATAACCCTTATACCACTTAAAGACTTCTATCAGGTCCCCTCTTAACCTACGTCTCTCTAGAGAATGTAAATTTAACAGCTTCAACCTCGCCTCGTAAGGAATACTCCTCATCCCCTGTATCCTTTTAGTCATTCTCCTCTGTACTGATTCTAATAGACCTATATCTCTCCTGTAATGTGGGGACCAGAACTGCACAGCGTAGTCTAGATGAGGTCTGACCAGCGCCAAGTATAACTTTAATATTACTTCCGGCCTTCTACTTTTAACACTCCTAAAAATGAATCTTAGTACCCTATTTGCCTTGTTTCTGGCTTCTATGCATTGTTTCCCTAGACGGAGTTCAGAGCTAACTATAACTCCTAAATCTTTCTCGTACCCTGTACCTACCAGAGTTTGGTTGTTTAATGTGTACCTATTGTGTGGGTTTCCTCTACCTACGCTAAGCACTTTGCATTTATTGATATTAAATTGCATTTGCCATCTATCCGTCCATTCATTCATTCTATCTAAGTCTGCCTGCAAGGCGATGGCATCCGATTCTGACCTAATTAATCTACCTATCTTTGTGTCATCCGCAAATTTACTAACATCACTACTAATTCCACTATCCAAGTCATTGATATATATTAGAAATAACAATGGCCCTAATACTGAGGTGTGTGTGTGTGTGTGTGTGTGTGTGTGTGTGTGTGTGTGTGTGTGTGTGTGTGTGTGTGTGTGTGTGTGTGTGTGCGCGCGCACTGTAAAAAAAAAAAAAAAATTCTTGTTTCTCCTAAAATATATTTCTTCATTCTCCCTTCCAGCACAAGGAACTGCGTGGAATGTTTGTGTTCCACCCAAACTCCCTGGGCACCTCGAGGCTCTTCCTCCTCGCCGCCGTCATTTGCTTGCAGGGTGAGGCAGTGGGCGGCGCAACGCACCTGGAGGGAGTGGTGAGGCGCGTGGCCCAGCACCACCTGGCGCAATGTTACCTGGTGGTGGTGACGACGGAGGGACGAGCAGCAGACCTTAACCCTGTGGCCAGGTGTGTGTGTGTGTGTGTGTGTGTGATGATTTTAATTTATGTTACTGATAATTAATAGCTTATTGACTTTTAGTAAAACAAAGAAGTTCAGAAAATATTCATTGTGGAACAAATGCTTTTGTAAGTGTAGAGACCAAACTTTGTGTGTGTGTGTGTGTGTGTGTGTGTGTGTGTGTGTGTGTGTGTGTGTGTGTGTGTGTGTGTGTGTGTGTGTGTGTGTAACATGTATCCTATCCAGATCGCTGTGGGGAATGTTTTACCCCTTCCTGTGGGTGGCCGTGGGTGCCGCTCCCGCTCCTGCCTCCGTGGTGCGTGGCCTGCAGGAGAGGGACCCTGGCTTCAGCTGCCGAGCTTTCCTGCTGGATCTGTCACGGCCTGCTGACTCCATGCACCAACTGAAGTGAGTTTGGACACACACACACACACACACACACACACACACACACACACACACACACACACACACACACACACACACATTTCTTTACTGAGTCACAAAATACTCTTGCTTTTCCCAGTATCAGGGCGGCACATCGCGTGGCATGAGGCTGCTGGCAAGTGGGTTAAGTAACATGTTCTCCGGCTGATATTAACGTTGGCATGATCCCGGCTCTTCTTTATGATTACTCTCATGAAACTTACAGAATCAGTAGCGGCGATCTAACACGCACGACTGCATCATGACGAGCCGCAGCGTGCCCTCATGGTCAGTAGCCGAGTAACATACCACATCATTTTCACAGTGTTTATCCCTTTCCGTAATATTGAGTACTCTCATCTAAGAATCTGTAATCTGTTAGTTAGGTTTTGAAAGAGCGTCCAAGAGAATAGACAGGAATATGTTAGAAGAGGATACTGGGGATGGATCTATCCGACAAGAGTAAGAGAAGACAACTTAGGAGAAATTTAATGGATAGAGTGAATGAAGACATGTTTGTAATGTGTGTGACTGAAGAAGGCCCAGAAGAAAGAGAACAGTAGGCGAGAAGATTTAAAACTACTGACAACGACTGTACAGATCGGTGGTGAGTCTGTCTTGCGGCTGCTGCCTGAGTGGTGCCTCGGAGGGACAGGCGGTGATATAAACTGTACTTATGTGTTCATAGACTCATGCCCTGGTCGCCGAGGCAGCTGTGGGAGATAGAGTAATTAGGTTGTTTTTTGGTGTGTGTGTGTGTGTGTGTGTGTGTGTGTGTTTGCGCGCGCGTTGTTCATACATACCTCGTATCTTCACAGGTTCCTGGAGGATACACACTTATATTTATGGCCGGAGACAAGAGTGCTTGGTGTGGGACCGCCCATGCCCACCCCTGCTGACACCCGCGCCCTCCTAACACACCCCGCCCTCCGCAACACTCCACATGTCCTGTACCTCGCTCTCCACGCCCACGACGCTCCGCCGGACGCCCTGAAGTCTGGATTGATGCCCCGGGCGACAGGAGAGAGATGTGACGCGGTGCTGGAGGAGGGAGGGCGAGAGAGAGGTGAGAACTGGAGTAGTGGTGATGGTTGTCTACAGCGAGTCATCTAAATACTCATACAGTTTATTGCTTCCAGTCAGGCATGCATACATTTTTAACTAGCAATAAGATGGTACATGGATTCCCAACAATTCAGACTAGACAGTGTTTGGAAGTTTATAAATATTTTGTGTAGTATTTTATTTTTCATCAGGTGGATAACAATGTATTATTAACCATTAGAAAGAAAGCAGAACAGAAAGCAACACAAGTATCAGCAGCCCAGGGACGTTTTTGCTTTTCACTGTCTTATCTCGGCTACTTTGAGCAGATTAGTGAGAGATATTAGGTTTTCCAAGGGTGTTTTATGACTCTAGTGAGAGTTTAACCAGTACTCTACATCCTCAGTGGTTAAAGGACCGGTGAAGACCTGACTAATCACCTCTGTTGTCCTTGAACGAAGCGATTCAGAATACGTGTTCAGGTTCCTCTCTCACCTGAACACTTAGACGCGCTGCAGAATTACGCGTGGTGTTTATCGGTGCGTTACAGGGAGTATATCACACTAGTACATACTTGAGTGTTGTCATTGTTATTGTCATTGATTCTTTTACTGCTATAGTCGTCTTTTGGTAACATTCGGAGTGGTGTTTGATGATCACTGAAATGCTGTTATGGAATTGTGCGGCGAACATCAACAAGAGGTGGTGATAGTACGTTGTAGGCTTTGCTTATTTGTAGTCAAGCAATATAAACTGTGCAGCGTGTGTTTTCTTTGTGTAAGAGGGGTTCTGGCCAAGGGCAACAAAAAGAATGATAAAACAAGGTCCACTGAAGGTGCCAGTCCCTCAAAAGAGTGCAGTCAAAAAGGATTATCCAAAATATGAGGTGAGGAGAGGTTACTCATCACTCAACCTTCAATCCACTCTCCCCTACTAAGACGAACCGGTCTTGCGCGGGGAGGCGTCACCAGTCGCACCAGTTACGTAGCAGAACCAACACAAGGTGGACTCTCTTTATGCCTTATCAAGAAATGTTAAGGTTGCTTGTATACTGTTTGGATTCTCCCGGTGTCCAGATAAGCTCGCTGATACCATAATGTTGTTCTCCTTATGTCTCATCAAGAAACGTTACCACTTTTTATACTATGGTTTCTCGCAGTATCCAGACTACCCCACGGAGATCATATCGCTACCTAGTAATTTTCTCCCGCTGCGGTTCACGGAGGCGTACTGGGAATAACCACTGTGGGAAACTGGACGGCGTGAAAGCAGGTGCGTGTCACCACTTAGCATAGTTCAGTGACATGCCCTGTCACATCTGTCATTTAGTCACGAAGGTTAAGAAGGGATCTGATAGTCCTTTAAGTGGCATGAGGGACATAACAGGGCTGACATAAGCAAAATTTTTAGGGTCACTGATCAAAATAGAGCAAAATATAATGGATTCACACTTGATGGAGTTAGATTAAAAATAGGAAAAGAGAGAGGAAGAAACTGGCGCTCAAATTAAGTGGCAGATAAACTGAGTAAACTCAGTAATCAGTTTCTGTGCCGAATCCGCTCTGTTGAACGTGTTGCGTCATCCTTATCTCTGAGTTAGGTGAGGCCCGAAGGCTGTGACCCGGACAGTGCTGCCGTAGCGATACATTGGTAAAGTGTTGCAGTAGATAATACTAGTGTCGGGCTGTTGGCAAGTGTGTCTGTTATACTGACTGCAGCTCTCATTACACTGTCATGCATACTTCTCTACTGTAATCCTGTGTGCACGTGAAGACACACACACACACACACACACACACACACACACACACACACACATTCACCTAGTCAGTGGCGTTCGTGTGTGATATGCTGTAATACTCAATCCTAACACCATGACTGGAAATATCTGAGTTTGTAACTTCCTCCAGGTAACTTCCTCACCAGGTTCCCGTTAATACCTTTTCTTACATTTTTTTTCTTTGCTCGTATTCGTAAACACTTTTAGCTCTCATATGACTATTTTCAAAGGCCATGGAAATAGTTACAGTTTTCTTCATATTCTTAAACTCTTTGAACCCTCATAAGGACTATTTTCAAAGGCTACAAAGATGATTAGTTGTTTTTTTCTTTTTTTTTCTTTTGATGGTACATGCCTCTTATTAAACTATCATTATATTCATTAGAACTCTCGAAAACCTCAATAGTTTCCACTAGATCCTATTAATAAGAAAATAAGACATAAACAAAACCACACTTAATTTATTGATATATAATTTTTATATCAATATCCTTTTACTTTTCATGACGCAACATTCTGTTATTTTGAAGGAAAATTTTTAATTGTAAAGTTTTGTTGATTTTATTTTACAGGTTCGGACCTAAAAAAAAATCTGGTTATAGAGATATGCTCTTTACTTAAAGGAGAACCATTGTGTATATGTAAAATATTCTTTTGAGTTATCAGGAGTGGTGCTTAAATAGTAATTATATTTCACTTTTTAGAAGAAATTAAGACAATAAAAAACATGATTTATTGATTGATATATACTTTTTATATCAATATTCTTCTTCTACTTTCCATGACTTAAGCATCTATATTCTCCGAGGAAAATCTTCAACTCTAAAAAAAATTGGATTTTTTTTTTTACAGGTCCGAACCTCAATTAAAAAAAAAGAAATGAAAAATTTTCAATATCAAAATTTCTATCTGATTATAGGGACATGTTCCTTACTTAAAGAAGAGCCATTGTATACCTGTAAAATATTGTTTCAAATTCTTAGGAGTGGCGTGTAGATATTAACCATGTCGTCTCTCATTAGCACTATTCATAAAAGCCACAGAGGTGATTAGTTGGCTTCTTCTTAACGATGTTTTCCCTATTGATGGTAAAGAATCCTTATTAAACTATCAGTATACCCATGGAAACCCTCTCGTAAAGCTATGTCAGCTCTCCTAAAGAGTGCTTTCAAAGTCGAGTTATTACGATGGCTTTTCCCTTTGATGGTGCAGAATCCTTATCTAACTATCAGTATACTCATGAAAACTCCCGAAAAACCTCAATAATTTTCACTAGAGTCGTTAACTTTAGATAACGCCGAAACGTTTGAAAATACATACCTTATTTTACGATCTGTTTAAGTCCGATCCTGGCTCACGGCAGTAGCTTTGTGGGAGAAGTACCGCTCTCTCGTAACGCTAACCAGCACCTTATAACCTCCTTCTTACAGCCCCATAACCTGATCAGTCACCAATGTCTTAGAAGCACTGCACAATACCACCATGACCCACAACCTCTCTCCTTTGCATGACTCTATGTAATTTAACTCCGTCTAGAGCAAGTCACTGACATAAAGGGCGTCAAGCGTGGCGTTCTGTCCACACCGCCTGGCTCTTGCAACACGCAGCGTGGCAAGAAGTAACACCAATCACCACGGCGCGCACTTAGAATCCCTGTATGTGCATAGGATCCCCAGATTATAGTGCACAGGATCCTCACTTTATAAGCACACATGTAAGTACTATGGCATGTTTTATTGCTTAGAGGAACCGTTTTAGGATGTATTTATTTCATTTCATTTTTTATACTCGTTGTGTCATTTTCGTCCATTTAAAAATATGCCCCGTATTCAGAAAAAAACTTTGCTCTCTCATCACGACTATTCTCAAAGGCCAGAGAAATAATTTGTGAGGTTCTCAAGAGTGTTTCTCCGGTTAGTAACGTAGAAATATTGTTAAACTTGTCACTTGAATCATAAAAAAAATAAAATAAATAAAAAACCGCGTAATTTCTGCTAGAGCTTTTTAAATGTAGCGGAGGTGCGGCGCAGAAGTGTTTCATAATATGGTCCTGTGTTACAATGAATATATATTGGACCAAGTTCTGAGATGTGGTATAAAAATGTCTCTGTGATTGTGTGATCAGTACACTTCCATCTGTCTGTCTGTGTGTAGGGACCGTAAAGATAGCAAGGTTTATTCTCTGGTGTGGAGTTGAGGTGGCGGAATGTGGAGGTTGGCAGGAGTGACAGAGTATTGCAATGGATGGCGGGCCTGGGAGAGTTGATGTATATGTGAAATTGCGGAAATAGTGGTTGTGTGTTGCGTTATTGATTTGTTATTATTGTTATTGTCATTATTGTTATTATTATTATTATTATTATTATTATTATTATTATTATTATTATTATTATTATCATTATCTCCGTCATTCATATCCCCTCATTTCTTCACATACACACCCTCTCTCTCTCTCTCTCTCTCTCTCTCTCTCTCTCTCTCTCTCTCTCTCTCTCTCTCTCTCTCTCTCTCTCTCTCTCTCTCTCTCTCTCTCTCTCTCTCTCTCTTTTGGACAACACAACGTATGATAATAATAATGATAATAATAATAATAATAATAATAATAATAATAATAATAATAATAATAATAATAATAATAATAGTAAGAAGGTTAAACAATTATAAAGAAGAGAAAAATCCAATCTTGTCTAAATCAACTTGGCTCCGAGACACCAAAAAGTAAACCACGGTATAATTAAAGCAACACCTTCCCTCACACTTGACTTTGCTTCACCACGGTGCGTGTCTGCCAACGAGACGGCGGCGAGTGTAAGCGAGGCAGCAGCGTGGCGGTCACCCTCCTAGCCTTCGTGACTCACATAGCACCCTCACACACTTACACACACACACTCGCCAGCACCTGCCCTTACATATAACGGAAGCTCAAATTGACACCAGCGTTCCAGTGGCGGGAAGAAAAATATTAAAAACCCGGAAAAAAATAAGGTTAATTGGCTTCAGGATCCTCAAATACACGGTAACTGTGTTGTGTGGAGCGGCAGGTGTTTGCAGGTGACACAGATTGCGCGTCAGGTGTCTCTGCTCCTCCCCCTCAGGTGTTCCCGCGGGGGCTTGTGGTGAGGGAGGGAGTGTGAAGGTGTTCCGCCGATGCCTCTACTGCCTGGCTGGTGAGGTGGATGTGCTCCTGGTGACCCGATGGCGTGCTGGTGGTGCTGGCGGTGGTGGCGGTGGTGGTGGTGGTGGTGGATCTTCTGTAGATCTTTTTCCTGGTGAGTATTTATTGATTTTTTTTTTGTTTGGTTGGTTGGTTTTTGTTGTTGTTGTTGTTGTTGTTGTTATTGTTGTTGTTGTCGATTTCTTCTTCTTTTTCTTCTTCCCCTCTCTGTTGTTGTTGTTGTTGTTGTTGTTGTTGTTGTTGTTGTTGTTGTTGTTGTAATTAAGTAATGTTAACTATATTATTCATTGAACACACACACACACACACACACACACACACACACACACACACACACACACACACACACACACACACACACACACACACACACACACACACACACACACACACACATGATACACCTACCTAAGTTCCCCTCACGCCTGAATGGATGATATACAGGTGGGAGTATTCGAAGTTTAAAGGTGCTGGAGGATGAAAGATGTCATTATGTTATATATCATCTTACAAAGCAAAGATTTTAAGTTAGAGGTTAGGGTCACCGGTGATACAGTTATGGTGGCAGTTAGGTCAGGGTAGTTAGTTAGGTGATTATCTTAATTGTGGATGCCATAATACCTTATTTTTCTAGTAATTCAGTTGGTTAGTAAGGTAGTCAGGCAGCTGCTTAATTGCTTTATTATTACTTCATTGTTGATGTAGGTGATGGTGATGGTGAGGGTGAAATGTTATGGCGTATTAGATTAGTGTGTGTGTGTGTGTGTGTGTGTGTGTGTGTGTGTGTGTTAGATGTTACACTCGTCTCCTTGTGAATTATTTACGGAGGAACTGACACGCAATACTCAGTAATGAAAGAGACTTGGTGTGTGTGTGTGTGTGTGTGTGTGTGTGTGTGTGTGTGTGTGTGTGTGTGTGTGTGTGTGTGTGTGTGTGTGTGTTCTCTCTACGTCGGAGAGAATTATTAAGGATAGATTTGCACGAACGCTTAAAAAAAACGTACCCTGCTTTGTGTGAATGATGTCAATACACATTCCACTTATTTGTCACTATTTGTTTGTGAAGGTTTATTAAGTATTTACACATATTTGTTTATTTATCGCCTGTATGCCCACAAGTAATTTAACAAAAGCTATTAATTAACATAAATTAGACTCTGAGGAAAGGTAAGAACGTTGATAAAGAACCTAATTTGGATATGTGTACAGATTCATAACTTTGTCAAACTCCTATTATTAGGAGTTTTCCTACTCGTATTCCTGACCGTCTTGGAGATACGCCCAACATTCTTGACCTTTTCCTAACCTCTAATCCTGCTTATGCTGTTACCCTCTCTTCTCCGTTGTGCTCTTCCGATCACAATCTTATATCAGTATCTTGTCCTATTGCTCCAATCCCTCCTCAGGATTCCCCCTAGCAGAGGTTTTGCCTCTGCTAGTTGGGGGACCTGAGGAGGTATTTTGCTGATTTTCCTTGGAATGACTGCTGCTTCCGTGACAGAGACCCGTCTTCGTGTGCCGAGCGCATAACAGAGGTGACAGTGTCTGGCATGGAGGCGTACATTCCTCAATCTTTTTCTCGACCTAAACCTTCCAAATCTTGATTTAACATAGCCTTTTCTCATGCTATACATGATAGAGAGGTGATCCACAAAAGATACTTAAGACTTCCATCACCAGAATCACATTCACTTTATATTTCTGCCCGTAACCATGCCGAGTGTGTTCTCCAACTAGCCTCTCCACTAGTGAGGTTCCACTCATACTACTCTTCTAGACAGGGTGGAATCAAAAGCTTTTCGTCTCATCAACTCTTCTCCTCTAACTGACTGTCTTCAGCTTCTTTCTCATCGCCGCAATGTTGCATCTCTAGCTGTCTTCTACCGCTATTTTCATGCTAACTACTCTTCTGATCTTGCTAACTGCATGCCTCTCCTTCCCCCCGCGGCCTCGCTGCTCAAGACTCTCTTTCTCTCATCCCTATTCTGTCCACGTCTCCAATATAAGAGTTCACCAGTATTCTCAGTCATTCATCCCTTTCTTTGATAAACTCTGAAACTCCCTGCCTACTTCTGTATTTCCACCTTCCTATGACTTGAACTCCTTCAAGAGGGAAATTTCAAGACACTTATCCTTCAATTTTTGACTACCGCTTCGGACCCTATTCGGGGACCGGCATTTCAGTGGGCTTTTTTTTGTTATTAGATTTTTGTTATCCTTGGCCGCTGTCCCTCCTTCATAGGAAGAAGAAAAAAACAAAAAATCGGGTGGTTAGGTTACGGAGATTCACCGCATTTCACAAAGTCTACGGGGAGCGATTGCCAAAGTTCTTTTAGTCTACGGGGAATTTTTATCGCGTTTCATTTTGGTTACAAGGGATGTTTGGGGTATTTTATGAAGTCTGTTGGAAGTGTTTGCTGCGTTTCATTCTCTCTCTCTCTCTCTCTCTCTCTCTCTCTCTCTCTCTCTCTCTCTCTCTCTCTCTCTCTCTCTCTCTCTCTCTCTCTCTCTCTCTCTCTCTCTCTCTCTCTCTCTCTCTCTCTCTCTCACTCACACACATTTTCCTCCTCCTCCTCCTCCTCCTCCTCCTCCTCCTTCGTACCACCACCACCACCACCACCACCCTTTTACTTCTCTCACCCACCAGATGAGTTCGGAAACCTTGCTGGCCACCGGTTCCGGATCGTGTCGATGGACTGGTACCCGTTCCTTTCCTTCCGCCGAGATTCCAACGCCTCGGCCACCACCGTCACGCCCCTGGACTCCCTTGACTTCAGGATGCTCTCAGCCGTCTCCAGCGTCCTCAACTTCACGTGCGTGGGTAGGAGCCCGGGTAGTGTCGTGCAGGGTAGATGGGTATTGGTAGATAGAGTGGTGTATGTATGTAGTTGTGTTCAGGTAGATAGACACGTAAATAGTGAGACAGGCAGATGGACAGACAGATAGACAGACAAAGATTATGTTTTGCACTTGTATATGTGTCAGGTTTAAACAGGTATACTGACACATATGTACACGCGCGCACACACACACACACACACACACACACACACACACACACACACACACACACACACACATGCACTATTTTAATCAGGAAATCTGCTAAATATTTGCTTAATTATTCCATATTTGGCATCATTTTTCTTCCTCCTCCTCTCCCTCCTCTGCCAATATTCTTGCATCATCCCTGGCAGTGAAGTTAATACCAGCTGTAGTATTTATTGAAAGCAGAGAAAGAAAAAAATACCATGATAAGAAAAAAATATCTGAAAGTTCGTCTGGTGGCCATCAAAAGCTCAACGCCTCATTAAAAAGAAACTGAAAAAAATGAGAGAGAAAGAGAAAGAATGGAGCGAGGAGAAAAATTAGTGTCTTGAAATATGTATTTCTTGACACGTGTTCTTGAAACCACAGCCACCACCACCACCACCACCACCACCACCACCACCTCAGTAGTAGTAGTAGTAGAGAAGCAGCAGTCGCAATAGTAGTAGTAGAAAGTGGTGGTAGTAATAGTAGTAGTAGTAGTAGTAGTAGTTGTGGTAGTGGTGGTGGTGGTAATAGTAAAGTTCATAGTAATATTAGCACCAATAGTATTAGAAGAAACGTTATTATTATTATCATCATCATTATTACTATTATTAATATTATTATTATTGTTATTATTATTATTATTATTATTATTATTATTATTATTATTATTATTATTATTATTATTATTATTATTATTATCATTATTATTATTATTGTTATTATTATCATTTTTATTATTATCGTTATTATTATTATTATTAGTAGTAGTAGTAGTAGTAACAGCAGCAGCAGAAGCAACAGCAGCAGCAGCAGTAGCAGCAGCAGCAACAATAACAGTAGCAGTAGTAACAGTATACCGGTGACAGCACCACACTAAACACCACCATGACTTGTTTGACCCCAGAGGTTAGGCAAACGTGTAGTGGCTGAGTGAAGGCCCCAGATGGTAGCGGCGGTATGCACGAGCCACTCTGCCTCCACCTCCTTCCTCCACTTAAGCCTAACAATCAAGGTTTACAAGACGTGCCTCTGCATTCCCCGCATGTTGATAAAAAGAGTGACAGGAACAGATGAGGGCGCGGGGCTGGAAGCTGATCCGGAACATTACTTTTAATAGTCTCAAGGAAGAAGGGAAGGAGGAAGAGAACGTGTTATTTTCTTTGTATTTTAGTTCGTGTCTTTGTTATTTCGTTAATGTATCCTTTTTCTGTTTTTCTGTTTTTTTTTTTTTTTTTTTTGGTGAAACTTCTGGTTGTGTGAAAAGAGAATAGTTTACGATTGTCTATGTTGTTTTGTTGTTACTGTACTATACTACTACTACTACTACTACTACTACTACTACTACTACTACTACTACTACTACTACTACTACTACTACTACTACTACTACTACTAGTACTACTGTTATTATTATTATTTTTTTTTTTTATTATCACTATTATTATGTGCGTTACAATATTCTCTTTCACCACATGGGCAATCAGCCGAGCCATTATTTATATTTACTCTGTCAGTCGATCAATAAATCCATCAGTCAGTCAGCGAGTCGGTCAGTTAGTCAGTCAATCTGTTAATCAATCAGTCATTTATTCATTCAGTCAGTCAATAATTCTGTCAGTCAGTCAATCAATTATTCATTCATTCATTCATTCAGTCAGTCAGTCAGTCAGTCAGTCAGTCAGTCACTCACTCACTCATTCAATCACTCACCACCATCACTACTACAAATATCCACTTCTCCCTCCTTCAGGTATGAGATGCGGGTGCCGTGGGACAACCAGTGGGGCGTGTCGCAGGAGAACGGCAACTGGACGGGCACGGTGGGGACGTTGCAGCACCACGGGGCGGACTTCTCCATGCTGTTGTCCTGGCTGCCCTCGCGCATGGCTGTGGTCGACTACTCCCGCGTTTACATTTCGGAACCCCTGGTCATCGTCACGCGCAAGCCCGGCCCGCTTCCACAGATCTTCGCCCTCGTCAGACCCTTCCCAGGTGGCTTGAGTGTTATCTCCCTTCTATAGAGATAGATTGATTGATGGATAGATAGATAGATGGTTTATTGATCAAGAAAGTTTCATAGCAAAAATTATATATAACATTGTCTTGACTTTGAAATTTTGCTGTTTGTACATTGAGTAACATTCCCCTTCTAGATAGATAAATAGATAGACAGTTTGTTGATCAATAAAATTACGTACAAGTAATAATATATGATATTTTGTCTTGATTTTCAAAGAATTTTACTATTTGTACATTGGCAACCTTACTGTTTGCACAATAAGTAACTTCGTTCTTCTAAGTAGAGAGTTAGACCGATGAATACGTACATAGATTGACAGATAGCTTATTGATCAATGAAGTTTAATAGCAGCAATGATAATTATATAACATTTTATCTTCATGTATAAGACGTTTTGTGGCGGCGGTGGTGATTGCGAGTGTGGCAGTGGGCGTGGTGATGTGGGCGCTGGAGTGGGCGTGTTGGTGGGCGTGCGGCGGGGAGGGCGCGGGGGACCCAAGCCGGCGTGGGCTGAGCGCCTCTCTGTTGACAGCCTGGCGGATATTGCTGGAGGATCCCGAGCCTTCCATGCCCTCCTACATGACGGGCCAGGTGAGAGAGAGAGAGAGAGAGAGAGAGAGAGAGAGAGAGAGAGAGAGAGAGAGAGAGAGAGAGAGAGAGAGAGAGAGAGAGAGAGAGAGAGAGAGAGAGAGAGAGAGAGCAATATCCAGCAACAAAAAAGAAAAAAAAGAATAAACAGAGAAAAGAGAGAGAGAGAGAGAGAGAGAGAGAGAGAGAGAGAGAGAGAGAGAGAGAGAGAGAGAGAGAGAGAGAGAGAGAGAGAGAGAGAGAGAGAGACGACGGACACAGACAGAAAAGAATAGACAGACAGACACAGAGACAATTAGACTCATACAGACAGGCAGAATATAGGCAGAGAAACAGAGATATGCTTACGTACAGTAGATAATATGCAGACAGACAGACAGACAGACAGACAGACAGACAGACAGACAGAAAGACAGATCGACTCTCAAAGACAGAGAGAGGAAATTGGACTCCAGAATTTGTATACATTGAAACAGATAAATATAACAAAATACGAAAGAGTTTCACGATTAGAGAGTAGAGCACACATCCACACCCACTCACCCACCCACACAAACGCACACACGATTAGTTACAACTTTTATTTATATCTTTTTATTCTTTTACTTTCGCGTGTCAGATAAGCGGTGACGCGGAGAAAAGAAATCAGCAAGAATCAGTCGGTCAGTCAGTCAGTCAGTCAGTCACTCGAATGATCTGCTTACTGAGAATGATGGTGGTGGTGGTGGTGGTGGTGGTGGAGGTGTTTAACTGTGAAAGTTTTATCGTGGTGATGATGATGTTGATGTTCCGGTGCTTGTGGTGACTGAGACTCGTGGTGGTGGTGGTGGTGGTGGTGGTGTTCTGTTCTCAATTTTTCCGGTTCATACAAGTAGTACACATGTTCTCCCTCTTCGAAGATACCTCGCACTTGTCACGGTCATTCAGTAGATCGTGCTAGAGTGACAGATTAGCTTTGGAGTCTCTCTCTCTCTCTCTCTCTCTCTCTCTCTCTCTCTCTCTCTCTCTCTCTCTCTCTCTCTCTCTCTCTCTCTCTCTCTCTCTCTCTTATCTATAATAGCGGGAAATGCTTTCTCTGTCTGTGAGTTTCTTTGTCTGTCTGTCTTTTACACAGTTATAATGTCCAATGTCTCTCTATTTTCTTTTCTTTTTTCTTTTTACTATTTTTCTCATCGTCTGGTTTCTCTTAGCCATGAAAAACAACGAGGTTTCTACGTCCTGTCCAAAGTTATCGGTCTTAATGAAATAGGAATGTAATTACTTTGCATCCCTCACAATCTCTTCCCTTTTTCCTTACAAACCTCCTTTCTGAAATGAGAGACAAATTTTACGTATCCCAGTAACAAGACAAGTAATAAAATGCGGTCGTTCTTTCTTGCTTTTCTGTATCCCTTCCCTTACTTATTTTTCTCCCTCCCTCTTTCGTAGTTACCTCTCCTGTTGACCTCACAACCATTAAATCATGTTGTTCTATAATTTTTTGATCCTCTTCACTACCTCTCTTCTTTCCCTCACTTCCTGCCTCCCTCCTTCATAGCTTGCCTCTCCGCCACATCCCAAAACCATTACATTAAACTCGTCCATCTTTGCTCCTCTTCTCCATCTCCATTCCTCCCGTCCTCACCTGCTTTCCTCTTCCACACACCTAGCAACTATTACATGAAATTGTCTTTCCTTACTCTTTTTCACTGCCTTTCTTATTCTTTCCCTCCCTCCCATTTCCTCCCTCCGGGTTATCTCTCTTCCTCATCTTCGCTTCTCCATGCCTTTCTTCCTTCCTTCCTTTCCTTCTTCCCAATCTCCCACTTATATTATCAGGCCATCTTATTTTTATTCCTGTCCTCCCTTCCTTACTTCTCTTACTTCTCTTGCTTCCTTCCCAGTCTTCCTCTCCACACTGCATAATCATACGGTGAGGCTGTCCTGTCTTTCCGTCCTTCCTTCTCTCTTTCCTTCCTTCCTTCCCTCCCAATCTTCCTCTCCCACTTTTCAATCAGTGAGGGTGTCCAGTCAGTAAGATCTTTCGTTTTCATCCCTCTCTTTCCTTCTTTCCCTCCCTCTTTTCTTCCCAGTCTTTCATTGAGGTTATCCTATATTTCCTTTCTTCTCTCTTCTTTCCTTCCTTCCGTCCATTCCTCTCTCCTTCCTTCCCTCTCTCTTTACTTCCTTCCGTCCATTACTCTCTCCCCCTCAGTCCTCTTCTCCACACTCCACTGGCTTTCCCGCCCTGACAGATGTTGGTGGGGTGGTGGTGGGTGTTCTGCATGCTGCTCACCGCCGCCTACCGCTCGGCCCTCATCGCCCACCTCTCCGTGCCTGACAAGTCCCCGGCCATCAACACTCTGGAGGAGATGCTGCGTCAGAAGGGCTGGACGTGGGGCATGGAGGCCACCTATGGGTCGGGGTGGCAGTGGTTCAAGGAGAGCTCCGTGCCCACTGTGAGGCAGGTGTACGCCAAGATACAGGTGAGGGGTCAGGTGGGGAGAGAGAGAGAGAGAGAGAGAGAGAGAGAGAGAGAGAGAGAGAGAGAGAGAGAGAGAGAGAGAGAGAGAGAGAGGGAGAGAGAGATTTTTTAAAGGGTAATTCACTGTACCGGACTGATTTTAGTTCCCTTCTTAACGGTTTAATTACACTACACTAATTAGTTGTAAGAAGATAGATAGATTGACAGACAGACAGACAGATAGATAGATAGATAGGTAGATAGATAAAAAGATAAATAGACAGATCGGTAGATATAGAAATAGTATATAGATAAAATAACTAGTTACATTTATACATAGATACAGCGAGAGTCTAGATAGATAGATAGATAGATAGATAAATAAGTAGACAGATACATAGTTAGGTAGCCATACAGATAGATAAAATAAACATAGATAGGTAGATAAATAGATAGATAGATACGTAGATAGATAGACAAGCAGATAAACAAAGACAGACACACAGATAGATACAAACAGAGAGGTACGTAATATCCTGATAAATAACTAGATATTCACACTTAACTACAGAGAGAGTGTGACAGGAGTTGCTTTTCTGTTCCCGGCACAAGAAGTTGATTCATGAGGTGTTCTGTGGTAGCATCCGTCAGCTTTCTCTCAGTATTTTGGACAGTTTGGCTTGATTTCACACACGTGGGCTCAAAACCTGGCAGATAATATTGAGATGCAGAGAAAGCGTGGTGGTGGTGGTGGTGGTGGTCGTGGTGGTGGTGGTGGTGGTGGTCGTGGTGGTGGTGATGATAAGGTGGCGGTGGGTTTTTAGGAAGAAAAGGTAAGGTTGCCATTGAGAAAGTTTGTATGTGTGTGTGTGTGTGTGTGTGTGTGTGTGTGTGTGTGTGTGTGTGTGTTTCGTCACTATTTATCCCTCCCGATCACTCCCCATTACTCCTCGTTGCTGCCTATTACTCCCCATTACTTCCCATTTCTCCCTCTCACTTCCCATCACTCCCCATTACTCCTCATCACTACTCATCACTATCCATCACCACCCATTACTTCACATCATCACCCATTTACTCTTCATCACCTCCCATCACCACATATGAGATGGCGTAACTCTACTACTACTACTACTACTACTACTACTACTACTACTACTACTACTACTACTACTACTAGCACCACCATCACCAAAAGTAAGTATAATCCAACACTAGTAACTCCACACACATTAATATTTCCACCCAAAACACGCTAAACACTTTCGTACATCACGTTCCAGCTGAGTAACTGACACCTCCTTCCTTTCCCCTTGCTCGTGCCGCACCTGCTGGGCCGCGGCAGGTGCTGGGGGCAGAGGAACACCTGGCGCGGGTGCTTGAGGGTCATCACGCCTTCCTCACCTGGAAATACTACATACGTTCGCTAATAGGGGCCCACTACACCAACCGCCTGGGCTACACGCCACTACACACCAGTCGGCAAGAGTATATTAACTATGGTGGTTATGGATGGGGGTTTAGGTACGTGTTATCACCTGTTTGTCAACGAGTGAGTGATTTTTTACCTGTTTTTTTTTTTTTCTGCGGTTGTTTTTATCCTAGTTTATTTTACCTGTGTTTATTTTACCTATTGTGGAGGTTATGGATAGGATGGATACGTGTTATTATGTGTTTTGATGTTAACTACTTGATTTTTTTACCTGTTTGTTCTCGTGGTTGTTTCTTATTTTAGTTTTTTTTCTTAGCTGTAAATATTCTTTGCTAAGTGTTTCTTGGTTCTGGCTTATGATTCGTCTTAGCTATGTAGTTGTTATCTGTACAGCTTCTTCTCAGAGTCTTTTGTTATTCTTGCTTATGGTTGTTCTTTCATGTTTTTTTTTTCTTGTTTGTATTTCTCTGTATTTTGTTACTCTTACATTTGTTATTATCACAGTTTTTTTTTTTTATCCGTAAATTTTTCCTGCAGACCTTATTATTCTTACAGCTGTATTAGCCAGTTTCTCTTATTCGTAAAATTTCTCTGTAATTTTTGATATTTCTACTTACTCTTGTTTTAGCCAGTTTGTCTTGCCTGCAAATGTTCTCAGTGAATCTTCTGTTATTGGTACGTGCAGTTGTTCTTATTCAGTTCTTACCTGTGAATTTATGTCTTTTGTTCTTGTCACAGCTGTTCTTACCCACTTCTTACTTGTAAAGCTTCTCACCTGCTTATAAGATCTTACCTGCTGTTGTTTTTGCATGTTAATAATTATTCTTACTTATGATTGCTATTAGCTTTACTTGTTACTATGTTTCCTCACACTAAACTCATCATCCCTCTATCTCAAGGCCTCTGAACTTTTTAGAATCTTTTGGTTGTCTAGTCTTGTAAGGAGGCTGTGAGGAGTTAGAGACTAAATATTAGGGAAAGCAACACACTCTGGAAGGATATTTGGGAGGTTACACGAGTTTCTGACTCTGACCATGATTGCGCAAGAAGGAAGTAATAAGTTGATTGGCTAGTAATGAGAATCGCACGTGTGTGGAAACTGTTTGTAGATTTGAGGGATAAAGATTAGGAAAAGCAAAACACTGGAAGGGAATTTGGAAGGTTACACGACATTCTGACTTTCTAACTGATTGTGCTGGGAGAAAGCAGCAAGTTGATTGGCTAGTAATGAGAATCGCACGTATAGGGAAACCGTCAGGAATTTTGAGGAGTAAAGATTATGGGGAAAAAACTAGAGGGAAATTTGGGAGATTACTCGACTTTCTGATTTTCTGACCATGACTGCACCAGGAGGAAGCAGCAAGTTGATTGGCTGGTAATGAGAATCGCACGTGTAATGCCTCAGTTCATGTCTGTGTTTGTATGATTGAAAATAAACCCCCACGTGTTTGTGCTCGCGTTATTATGCGCCACACACCTGAGAATACTGAATATTTTAATATCACACACACACACACACACACACACACACACACATTTTCCTTCCCCTAAACTTATAAAAATAAAAAAGAAAGAAAACGAAGATAAGAACTCAAGTCCTTTACAAATTTCGCCAAGTAGCCTTGTAAAGAAAATGAATAAACAAATGAAACAAAATAAAAAATAAAAGTAAAATCGCGTAAGGATAAGAAGAAAAAAGTTACTTAATTTACCGAGATGTGATAATCTTTCCTTTTTATTGCTATATGCAACGAACTGAAGGCGACCTATCCCTGAAGTGACGAGTCTAGGGTAGAAAGAAAGTACATTCACAGTGTAGACTTAATGGGACTGAGACTAAATAGAAAGTGTTGGGTAGCGGCGCAGCGGTGTCGGTGTGGAGAGAGCGCGGGGAAAGGGATGTAGTTGTCACCTTCAGGAGTGATAGCCGTGGTGTGGTTGAGGAGAGGGCGCGGGGAAAGGGATGCAGTTGTCACCTTCAGGAGAGTGATTGCCATGGTATGAGCCACAGAAGACAACGTCTGTATTGTCGTAGAGATTAATCAGGATTGCACAAGTTGTGGCCACCGTATTAAAGGAATGACTTAAGTCTGTTAGAATCTGTACAAAGGACTACAAAGGAAGAAAAACATTCCTTACGAAAGGAGAGTGGAGCTTTTAAATTCAAATTCCTTTGAGAAATGTAGGTTAAAAAGGAATCTGATAGAGGTCTTTAGATGGTATAGGGAATATAACAAGGGTGACGTAAGCAAAATACTCGTGATCAGGAATCAAGATAAGACAAGAAATAATGGATTCAAGCTTAGTAAAGTTTAATTTAGAAAAAAAGAGTTGGGATGAAACTGGATCTCAAATAGTGGTATGGACGGAATAGACTCAGTAATTTTATTTTTAGTACAGAGTCAATAAAGGAACTTTTAAAAGAAGATTAGACAGATTTGTGGGTAGGGATGACAAATGGAAATAGATAGGTATGTTTTATACAGGGACTGCCACGTGTAGGCCTGAATGCTTCTTGCAACCTGCTATACTTTTCATGTTATTATATTGTTATGTTCTGAGACACTGGGGTTTTAATAGGAGTATTTTCAAAGGCGACATAAATGATTAGTTGGGTTCTCATGAGTACTTTTTTTTTCTTGTAATAATAAAAAATCTTTAAAGTATTAAAAAAAAAAAAAATCATGAAAACGCTCTTGAAAATCCCAGTGACTTTCTCTAGAGCCTGTTGAAAGTAGTGGAGATGATACTGGAAGGTTTGAAAGTGTGGATCAACAAGTCGCAGCTGACTAGATTGGTTGTATTACCTGAGGACAATTAATGAAAGATAATGACACGACCAGCTAATGAGAATACAAAACGCTTCAAAATACAGGATGTTTTAAGCTCGTATTTTCAACTCCTTTGCTCTTTCATCACGACAATTTTCAGAGATCACAGAGGTGATCAGTAATCTCTCTCTCTCTCTCTCTCTCTCTCTCTCTCTCTCTCTCTCTCTCTCTCTCTCTCTCTCTCTCTCTCTCTCTCTCTCTCTCTCTCTCTGAGCAGCCTCAAAAGAGATTAGTTCAATAAGAATCCTCGGTAAACTAATACGAGAATCACGGAAACACCCTCGACATGCTAAATACGTAACTTTCACTACAGCCTGTGAAGATGTTAAAGGAGGGACGGCGAAATGTTGAGGAATACGGTCTTTACGTTTAACATCGGGTACTTTTTTGCCATTAAGAAGAAGATATTCACGGCGAAGCAACAAACAAAAGGTATCAGAGCGGAAATTAACAGAAGCCTCAAAAAATTCAGACGTCTTTTTTTTCTCTCTTTTTTTCCAGTAGGTAGAAACGCGCCTGCTACGGAAACAGTCTCGAGCGCGCTACTGTTTGTTCAAGATCATGTTTTCTATGTTAACAAGATCTCCGACTGCTGGGGGATAGGTTTATTTAATGAGCCGCAACAACAGGGTCACTTGGCGCCACTCCTCTGTGTAGTCCATTTGTCAGGTGGCGGCCGAGACCCCGAGAAGCTTGAACTGTTGTTGTTGTTGTGGTTGCGGTCTGGCGTAGCAGCGATGTCTGGTTCTCTGGCCTTGTTGAAGATCTCCACACAGGATTCCATGACATATTCAGTGGTAACTTTCGATTTAACCTTTTGACTGCCACTTTCCCTAATTACCAATCACTCTGAGACATCTTTACTTGTTCTACAGCCACATCCAGTCTTTAAACTGGGAAGAAATTGCAGAATTTATACTTTTTTCACCGCTGACTTTATTGTAGATGCTTATAAAGACTTCATGCATTGTTTCTGGTGTTGCTAATCGTTTTGTGTCGCAGTGAAAGGGTTAAGGTTGTGTAGCACGTAGATATAACTGCATACGGTCCCTGCGCTCATCTTCGTCTCATTGGACTTAAGAGTCTATGGTAGGTATCCCTTACCCAGGGACACAGAGCCACCGTGACATCAGGGTTCCCACAGTTTACCTTCCCCAGGGAATCCTCGTGTATCGACTAACTAAAAGGGAGGATGAACGTGTGGGTGAGCTGTGTGTCGACTGCTCCACACCTCGGATGCCTAGTCAGGCTCGCTGGATACAACCAGCGAGGCGCATCACGCCCAGTGTTAACCTGTAATTTGTCTGATACATAACCAGTCCTTTGCATTGACTTAGAAAGTGTCTGTACTTATTTCCTCGTAATGTTTTACCCGCAGTCGACGCTTGCCACCTGCACCGCGCCACACCACACGCCACGCCACACGCCACAGACCGGCTTTTGTGGTGGCCCCGCCCTGGGCCAACACTCTCCTGCCCACCCAGTTTTCACTTTAGCCTTTTATCTTCTTATCAGTACAACTATGAAGTGAAAATAGCTGGAAATCTTTTTTTTATTATTATTATTATTATATACTGACTCATCGCGTAGAAGAGGCGGAGTGTTTCAAGTAGGTGAAAATATCCGTGATGAAATTAATAAGACTAATATTGATTTGAGTGAAATGGTTTTTGCGAGAAAGAAGGCGGTAGCAGGAAGCACTGGAGGGCAGAGGAGGTGCAGGTCAATGGCTTGGTCAGGGACGGGGTAGAATGTGGCCTGGAAACGTGGAGCATCGCCATAACGTAAAAGAGAAACGTCCGGGAAGTTTAGAGTGTGTGCGAATAAAAATGTTGGCCATCATTGAAGGGTTGGGTTGATTTGGTTCATTCATTACACTAAAGGCGAGAGCGTCAGATAATTGTTCCAGATTAAGACAGCAAAGGACAAGACTGGAGAGATGCCACGATTGATACAAGAGATTGGAAAGGTGATTCACCTCATTAACTCAGGAGATAAAAATAGAACATGGAGTGAAGGGAATACACAAAGAAGGGTGTTATAGAAGATACAGGAAGCAAATAGAACGGGATATGGAAAAAAAAGTAATGGATGCTGAGAGAGAAAATAGAATGGTAGTTAGATTTAATTCCTTGGTTGATAGTACTTGTATACTGTAAAAGATTCGGTCATACAAAAAGAAAAGTATCCTTACCAAAAAACGAATAATTTTGACTCAATGGATGAAGAAACCTGAAAAAAAGATATACGTACCTTGAGTTCAAGGCTGACGACACATTACTCAAGGGTTCGAATCGCGGTACGATACACCCAATGAACTTCGTGACGCTTCACTCAGCCAGGCTTGCCAACTGTAACGAAACTACTCTCGTCACTCTGCACTTATTCCGCATTCAAGAAGATAAATATATTTTTTTATGTGACTAAATACGAGATGAACAGACCAAGAGTAAGAAGAGAGAAGGGGATGCGGGATGACTTCTAACTCCTTGCTTTCTTTTCTTCTAATTAAAAAATCTTTCTCATCTCTTATCCTCTCAACTCTTATTCTTTCTCCTTTCTCATTTTCCAGTCCCGTCCTTCTTCCCTTGCGTGAAAAGCATTCGCCTTCTATCTTGTTTTCCTTCTCCCTCTTCTTCATATTCCAGTCCCTCCTTTCCTCACGTGAAGAAACTCTTTCCTCTCTTCTTTCCTCCATCTTCTTTATCTTGCAGTCCCTTCTTTTCTTTCCATTAAAAAAGAAAGAACGTTTGCCTGACTCCTCTGTAACGTTCCCATTGCATACATTCTCTCTCTCTCTTTCTCTCTCTCTCTCTCTCTCTCTCTCTCTCTCTCTCTCTCTCTCTCTCTCTCTCTCTCTCTCTCTCTCTCTCTTCAGTTTCCTTTCTTCTGTGCCTTCATAATACGTATTCTCCTCCCCCTCCCGCTGCTGCCTTAGTCCCTCGTCACTGTTTTCCCAAGGCACAGCTGTCAGTCGTGAGTACAGTCCTGGTTGCTGCCTGAACATTGCTTCCCGCCCGCAACTTTCCCCGTAAAGACCACCACAACTCCGCCTGACACACAGCTCAAAACACTGTCTTCCAGAGCTTAACCCAATACAACTTAAAACACTTTCTTCCACAGCTCAACCTAACGAAGGCTAATGAAGCACTTTCTTCTGACAAAAGCTTCCTTTTTTCTATTCAGTCTCGCCCACCACTTCGGATACTTTCACGCACTTACTCCTCCATCTGAATGTTCTGTCTGCAGAATATTCCTGCAGTGATTTTTCAGAAGTTTAATGTTGTTACTTATTCTGTCTTAGTGTCCCATTCTTCAGTCTGTTTATATGTATATGTGTATGTATGTATGTATATGTCTATCCATTCTCTCTCTCTCTCTCTCTCTCTCTCTCTCTCTCTCTCTCTCTCTCTCTCTCTCTCTCTCTCTCTCTGTGTGTGTGTGTGTGTGTGTGTGTGTGTGTGTGTGTGTGTCTTTCTATCTGTCTTTCTATCTTTATATCTCCCGTTGCTTTAGGAAGGGCGCGCCCATCCGCCGCAGCATTGACCTGGTGAAGCAGAGGCTGATGGAGGCAGGATTGGTAAAGCATTGGATGAACGACCTCATCGCCACGGCCAGCAGAGCAGCCCGCGCCTTGAACACCTCCCGCGCTGCCCTGCCCACCACGCCCTCAGAGGTAAGGAAACTAACGACCATACTCTGAAACACATCTACACTCCACTTCCACTACATTCAGAAGGCTCTAGTTGAAGTCACCGGTTTTTTAAGGGTGTTTTTACTTTAATGGTGACAGATGAACGAGATTTCTACATGATTAACAGGAGAAACACTCTTGAGAATTCCGGTAATCATTTCTCTGGCCTTTGAAAACAGTCGTGGTGAGAGAGCAAAACGTTTCAGAATATTGCCCTGAGAACCATTCCCATCTGCCTGTGTCTCACCTGTGCCCTGGTATCTGCACGGCCTGATTTTTGCATCTGCTACGTATTCGCTGTACTGCTTATGCCCACACCAGCCTTGTTGTCATCATATTATTATTATTTCCTTATGCAACACACTCGCACCGAATTCCCAGCATCTGTCCAAAACCCATAACGCCCTTCACTTGCTTAGTTGAAGTTGATTGGGGATTTTACTGGTGAAGGAAGATGAAGTAGGAAGGATGAAAGTATAGGAAGAAGTAAAGTATGAGTAGAAAGGAAGGTGATTGGTGATAGATGGTACTGGTAAAGGAAGAAGCGGAGGTAGAAAAGATAAAAGCGTAGGAAAAAAAAAAGTTAAATGAAAGACAGTTGGCGCGCGAACTGTCTTGCTAATCATCCGCATAGTCTGTCCGTGTCTTACCTGCACAGTAAACGATTAGTAGATTGTTCAGCGCCATTAACACTTAAGACAAACAATCCTGACTACCTGGCCGCAACCACGGCTGTTACGGTGCGCTGGCTTCCTATTGCGGTGTGATTACTCTGCTTGTTCGCTCGATAAACACCAGACTCACGGCTGAATGGTTAAGCATCACTGGGGTGTTAACCCCATCTACGTGTGATAGGCCTTATTAGCATGGGTAGCACCGCCCTCCATCGCCAAGCTATGAACTGGTTTGGCGACCGCAGTGCCTTCTGGCTGGACATGTGTGAATTATTTAGTGTCGAGCTGGTTTGCAAAAGTAAGTCTCTGGTGATAGATTTGTAAACTAATTTGGGAAACCACATTCTATCAACAAACTCTCGAATTGATTCAGTGACTGCACTGCCCTCAGACAGCGGTTTTTCAAACTATTAATATCAGGTAAGGAGCGAAGCAGCGCTATTAAGCTATTAATGATGTGTAGTTATTAATGTATATTGAAGCTTCATGACGCTCTAGGAAGGAACTCATTACGTCTCTGTTTTGGGAATGCATTTGCTTTCAAAGTGAGGGGCGAATTTTACTGCATTTTTTTTTTTTTCTGGCTACTACTTAATCCAGGACCTCGTGACCACAACCATGACTGACAGCTGAGCCTTTTCACTGCTATATGCAACAATTCAAATCTAAAAGCACTATATTAAGTCTTTTCAGGCGCACACCACGAAGAAAACGGAATTAAAGGAATAGATTTCCCAATGTCTTGCCAGTTTTTAAGTCGCAACTGAGTGAAAATAGAGAACAGATTAAATTAATGTTGTTAGCGTGTCGTGTGACTCAGTTACGTTACTTGAGTGTATTTAGCGTTCAGTAATCACGTTGTTATCGCTGAGTCGTGAATAGGGAGGTTCTAATTAGACGTATTTATGAATGGGGATGATAAATGGAAATAGGTAGGTATGCTTTATTCAAGGACTGCCACATGTAGACTGATGGCTTAGTGCACCTTAATTTATTTTCGTACTTTCATATTTAACCTCTTCCATTTTGCCTCAAGTACCGTTTCCCTGGTGATACAAGATGGCCAGAGCGTTCCTCAAGGTAAACAGGTATAGATAAATGCTAAGAACTGTAGAGAAAAAGCAAGATGGAGGGTTTTAGGTGAGGGATGGTCAAGTTGAGTCTCGTCTGTGTTCTGTCGTGTGTTGAGATGTTTAGGTTGGGTCTCGCCTCTCTCCTCTCGTGTCCTTGGTGATATCAAAGAACCTTCAGTGATAAATGGGGATAGTTGAAAAGGAATAGATGCATGCTGAAAAACGGAATACATTATGCTGCTAAGTAAAGTGTGTGTGTGTGTGTGTGTGTGTGTGTGTGTGTGTGTGTGTGTGTAGCTTGTTTCTCCACGGCGCACTTTCTCAGGTCAGCATCTGTGTAGAAATACAAGCCGTTTTCTGTTAACTTCTTCCTGACCTGCATCTCTTCTCTCTCTCTCTCTCTCTCTCTCTCTCTCTCTCTCTCTCTCTCTCTCTCTCTCTCTCTCTCTCTCTCTCTCTCTCTCTCTCTCTCTCTCACACATCCTCCTCCTCATTTTCAACTCGTCTTACCAGTTTACCTTTCATCTTCTACATCTCCGCTCACTTGCAGTTCCGTATCACTCTTATCTTCTTCTTCCTTCTACTTATTTGTATTTTTCTTCGTCTAACCACAGTACCACGCCCTTCAAACTCAACTCATGCTTGTCCGTCTAAACACACACACACACACACACACACACACACACACACACACACACACACTGTTATCACAACCCGTTCCTCTCATTTATAGCTTTCATTTCCACCTTTCTCTATGTATTTTTTGTTTCATTACTGCTCTCCTTTTGTTTTTTTCTTTTTGCTCTTATTTTTTTTTTATGTTATCATCATCTCCCGCCTTCCGCTATCATAATTATTAGTGCAAACTTGTTTCCTTGCCTGGTCATGTCTTTGCCTTACCTCTTCCTCGCCTCTTCTTCTTTTCTCATCTTCCTGACCGAATTTCAGTGTGGTGGAATCTTCTCTTTCGTTGTTGTTTGTTTGTTTGTTTGTTGTTATTTGTTGTTGTTGTTTGTTGTTGTTATTGTTGTTGTTGTTGTTGCTGTTGTTGTTGTTGTTGTTGTTGTTGTTGTTGTTGTTGTTGTTGTTGTTGTTGCTATTGTTATTGTTATTGTTATAGTGGCAGTGGTATTATTATCATCGTACTTTTATTACTACTGCTTATAACTACTACTACTATTTTTACTACTACTACTTTAACAACAACAACAGCAACAACAACAACAACAACAACAACAACAACAACAACAACAATAACAACAACAACAACAACAACAACAACAACAACAACAACAACAACAACAACAACAACAACAACAACAACAACAACAACAACAACAACAACTACTACTACTACTACTACTACTACTACTACTACTACTACTACTACTAGATATAATGAAATTGTTGTTGACAGTGATAGTAATAATAATATTGATAATGATGATAATAATAATAATTATAATAATAATAATAATAATAATAATAGAGAGAGAGAGAGAGAGAGAGAGAGAGAGAGAGAGAGAGAGAGAGAGAGAGAGAGAGAGAGAGAGAGAGAGAGAGAGAGTCGTAGTACAGATCACCACCATCACCACCACCATCACCACCACCACCACTATCAGTAAGCTTCCGTAGAGAAAGCTAGAATATTCCCTAAAGATATCCGAAAAAGAAAGAAAAAACTCGTCAGCTACATGATATCTTTTCTAACTTTCCTTCCTTATCAGTTACTATTTTTTTTCAAGGAAGTTTCACCCAATCACTCACTCATTGGCTCACTTGCTCGCTCGCTCGTTCACTTCCTCACTCACACACTCACTCACTGGGTCACTCACTCACCCACTCGCTTGCTCACTCACTCACTTGGTCGCTCACTCATTCACCTGCTCTCTCGTTCGTTCACTCACGCTCATTCATTCGTTATCTTTCATCTGTCATTTATTTTTTTTCTTTCACAGTTTTTACTTTTATGGGTTTCTATTTCAAATATCTGTGCACGAATTTGAAAACCTAGAAAGCCCTTTACAAACATCAGTATTGGAAAGTGTGTGTGTGTGTGTGTGTGTGTGTGTGTGTGTGTGTGTGTGTGCTTTCTGCATTCATTTGAGTCTGCAACTTCCTTTAAACATCCTCATTCATTCTGCTCACTTCCATACCCACTTAAATTCATCTTCACTTTCACATCACTCCTTCCTTTCTCTCCTCGCGACACACACACACACACACACACACACACACACACACACACTGACGGTGCAGGAGGCAGGGGGTGGAGGCCTGGTGATACTGGGCGTGGGGCAGCTGCAGGGCGCCTTTTACCTCCTCTTCCTTGGTATGCTACTTGGTTTTCTGCTGCTGGTTGGCGAGACTGTGATGGTGGCTGTCGGCAGGTCTCCTCGCTGGTCTCGCTCTCAATCGGCTCTCAAGTTTTCGCCATCGCCTCTCTTCTGAACGCGGAACCTCTGCATAGTCCCTTCCCGACCCGCTGTTCTCTATATACGGTGAAGCCTCTTGCCAAGCATCTCCAGCATCTCCCAATATGTTGTTCAGGCGGGAATTTCAGAGTCCCGTTAGAAAATTGTACTTGATTGTGTCACTGTGTTATTTGTGATAAGAGAGTACTGTTTTTTTTTTATGTCTGTACGTGGCTTTTGAAATGGAAATGCTCGAGTTGGTGAACCCAAATTGCAGAGGAGAATGTCTAAAGAAGATTACATCGCCCCAGGAGACATCAGGAACACTCCAGGAATGCCGTGTAGGACCACCTATTCCATGTTGTAGTGCTGGTATATGTATGGAAAAGCGTGGATGTGATTAAATGTATGGATTGCTGGTTTATTTTTCTTTCTTTTCGCTGTGATGGAGGTTGGTCAAGGGCGCTAAAAAGAAGGTGGGGGAAAGTGTGCTAATTTGCTGCTCCTTCTCCATCAAATGAAAGGTCACTATAAAAAAAATAAATAAAATAAAAAAGATGACCAGCTGAATTCAGGAAGTGATGAAATAATAGCAGCAGTGTCTATACATAACATTTTATTAAGTGAAGAACGATCTACAAAATTATAATATACGTACAGGTAAAAATATACATACAGCATACGACCTGGGAAAAAACATAACACTAGATTGCTATAGTGCACCAGGTGTGTTGTGTGGCCGGGGCGCGCCGCAGCTAAGGGGGACTGAAGGCGGGAACACTGCAGCTTGTCACACAAGGTTTAATAGACTATTGGTTCCTTGTTTCTCAGTCTGTTATCCTTGCGTACACTCCCTGCCTTCCTATAGCGGCGCGTACTGGCGACACAAGACCAACAAGAGCGAGGCCCGGCAAACGTCACACTTGTGCTAACGTGTGGTCGGCAGTGGTGGTCGGCAGGGGGCGTCTGAGTGACCCTGAGAGCCGACCTCCCCGCCGGGCCAGCACTCCTGTCACTGTGAGGCTCCGTGGCGTGATGGTTAGTACTCGTATTCCTGACATATACATCTGACTCCCGTAACTAATCACAGCTGTCATTGGTCTCGCGCGTCCTATGTTAGGTTATGGATTATGTGACTCGTGGCAGGAAGGCTCTCTAATGTGGAAGGACGGGACGGAGTGAATGAGATACTGCGTGAAAGGGTGGCTGAGGAAACGGAGAGAAGGAGAAAGGCAACACCAGAAACACATGAATTGGACTTGAACAGCGTAACACTCAGTAAGCAGCGGCGCGGACCAGATGCGGCGGCGCCAGGTGCGTGGAGAGACAGTAATGGACGCACCCTTTGGCTAAACAACAACACAGGCACGTCTTAAGGCACTAATAAAACTCCACGTGCGTCTTGCGTCATCTCCGTCCCTTTCTCATCCACTGCATCTCCTCCTAATCTTCCTCTAAGCCTTCCAATCTTCGTTCCCTTTGGGTCGGGATGCCTCACGCCGGCCGCTCCAGCCCGTCCTTGTCCTCATCGCACTCCACGCACCGAACTAGACCGGACTCGTCACAGCTGGAACACTTGAGCGCCACGAACTCAAGGGTGAAGTCGTTGCGGTGCACAGACTTCTTGGAGCCGTTGCATACCGAGCAGGGCAGCAGCCGGAAGCCCCCGCAAGTGTCACACGGGCTCACCTGACACGCCCTCTGTACGCCGGGAAGAAAAATTGAGTTAGAGGCTGGGAGGGGGTGCACTGTAGCTTGTGTATGTGTAACTTTACATGGTCTATAAACTAACTTATACTCATTATGTGTTATTCAGTCTTTGTATTTATGTGGTCAGTAATAATCTAAATAATCTAGCCAGTCATACATACTCACGTACACACACACGAGTAATTTCTAGTTAAAATGAAATAACACGATGTAATCATAGTGTGATGATAAGGAAACACTGGAGAAAATGGACATAAATGCACAGGTTTATACAAATAACCTGAGAGACAGACTGACAGCCACGCAAACAAACAGGCAGACAGACGGACAGATGTAGCTATTACACACACACCCTCTCTCTCTCTCTCTCTCTCTCTCTCTCTCTCTCTCTCTCTCTCTCTCTCTCTCTCTCTCTCTCTCTCTCTCTCTCTCTTACCTCACAAAAATGTAATATTCTTTTCTCTTATTTTCTCCCCGCCGTTTATTTATTTATTTTTTTTTATATATCTCTATCTCCACCTCCACACACACACACACACACACACACACACACACACACACACACACACACACACACACACACACACACACACACACACACACACACACACACACACACACACACACACACACACCCGGTAAGGCTGCAGGAGGCGGCGCAGTTCACCACACTCGTTCAGTCTCTCGATCTGCTCCGCGTCCTGGAAAAGCCAACGCAAATATTAGTCTTCCTCCTCTTCTTCCTCTTCCTCTTCTATATTTTTATCTTTTCTTCTATTTGTTCCTCCCCATTTTCACTTCCCTCTTTCCCTATTCTTCTTTCTTTCTCTCTAGGGTTTATTTGAGAGAGAAATGAAAAGTAAAGATGCTAGTTCTCCGTATTTCTTGCATTAGTAAGGTAAACAAAATAAGGAAGAGAGTGAGTAGAATCAGGTAGATACAGAAGAAAAGAGAGAATAAGTTCAAAGTGTTGGGAAGAGGAAAAAACAGATTCAGGCAGAAATTTTTACAGTTAACTAGTGAAAGAAATGAAAGAGCGAAGGTGCTGGTTAGTTCTTGGATGAGGAAAGTGGAGGGAAAAAGGCTGAAAGTAGGTAAAAGGCCTTTTGCACCCACCCCGAGGTACTGCCCCTCCAGAAACACATGGGGCACGGAGACATGGCTGGAATGGAGGCGGTCGAGGAGCTGCAGCTGTGTATCTCTCGCCATGAACACGTCCCGCTCTTCGAAGCGCACCAGCAGCGTCCACAGGATCTTGCGGATGCGAAGACAGCGCTCGTAGGTGTCCCGCACGATGCCCAGGGTCGTCAAGTATACCACCACCTTGCCGCGCTCCCGCTCCATGAAGTACTGGTGACGGAGAGGCGTGTGTGAGGACCAGGGACAAAAGAATAATAGGCTTTTCTTAAACATTTAGCTCTCTATCAAAGACTGTTTTTAAAGGACACACAGATGACTAGTGAGATTCTCGTAGATGTTGTTTTCTTACTGATGATGCAGAATCCTTAAACTCTCCTTATAAGAACAGAAAAATCACTAAAAACCCCAGTATTTGGCATTACACTCTGTTGGAAATAGCTGAAACAAGACCCCGAAACATTAAAGAATACGGTCTTAGAATCTATTGGGTTTTGGTGGTGTGACAAGATCATGTGACGCACGCTAAGGTATGCAATAGCTACAGTTCATTGGTAAGACAAGTGAGTGGAATTCTGGTGGTAATAACACAGGCTAAAGCAGCAGAACGTTATCCATGTATGTTGGAACGTTAGAGGAATATTTCTGCTTCATTACTATAAATACCAGTTCAAGTTATGTGGTTCATTGGTGAATAATGGTAGTGTTGATGTAGGTGGTGGTGTGCGCGTGAGGCGAGGCTCTTGTATTTACTGCGTCTTGCTCTACGCGGGTGGGGTGACATTTACTCCTTATGTGGGCGGTGAGGGTGCGCAGGTGCGAGGTGACAGCCCGCCACGTGGTCCGCAGCTTGATAATTGCTTCTGCACATTGAGGCGGCGTGTTGTGGCCTCAGGTGTTCGCGTGATGATGTGAAAATGTTAATTGCCATGTGCTACTGTAATTGCCTCGCGAAAGTGTGAGAAAATTATGTCCATATTTCTTACGGAGGTTAGTAATGAAAGAGGGTTGCGGTAGGGCTGGCGACGGGAAACGAAAGCAACAGCAATAACAAAGGTCTGTCATTGTTGTTACTGCTACCATGCTGCTAATAACCTTAATGATATTTATTACAACGATCTCTGCTCTTACTACTGCAACGCTATAACGGCAACAACTTAAACTACTACTACTACTACTACTACTACTATCACAACCACCACCACTACCACCACAATCACCACACTACCACTACTACTGACAATAACGACAACGACAGAAGCAATAACAACAACGCCTATACTAGCAGCAACACTAGTGAGGACGACAGCATGCGTGCAGGTAACCTTCCTAGGACGATGCAAGAACTGTGGCGAGGTGACAGGAGCTAGGCAAACACTGGAGGGCGGCGTAAACAAGGCCTCCTCTCCAAGGCCGTCATAAGAAACTGAGTGAGTCTGGGCCACAAGAAATGAACGAGTGGTACAATACTTAAGGATGGAAGGTGGATATAGGTGGGTTTTGTTAATGGACTGTTATAACGAGTCTACTGATTTCTTTTAGTTTTCCTTATGTTCTTATGTTCCTAGTTGTTTGTTTTGATGTAAGTGATAGATGGATATAGGTAGGTTTTGTTAAGGGACTGCCATATGTAGGTGTAATGATTCCTTCTAGTTTCCCTTATGCTGTGTTCCTCGGGGTCTGTCTTGATGTAGATGGTGGGTGTTGTAAAGGGACTGTCATGTGTAGGTCTGCTCATTCCTTACAACTTCTCTTGTGTTCTTATGTTCCCAGTGGTCTGTTTTGATGTAGGTGAGGCCAGCAGGTGAGTCCAGCGGGTGAGACTAGCAGGGGAATGCACGTCATCTGCATAGTGTTGTGTGATCAATTTTGTCTGCCACAAGGACAGCTAGTTTTTTTCTTTTCTTTTTTTCGTTTGTTTTTCTAGTCCTTTGCCACTCATTTTTTTCTATATGAGGAAAGATTGTTGTGCGTATGAAGGTTGTGCTGTGTCATTAACGACGCCGTATAGCACCGAGACATAGTAGTAGTGTAACAGTTTCACGCATGCGCAATGGTAGTCTTGGCAAGCTACATTAAGACCGCGTGATTACTTCTCAAAATATTCACATAAAACTGGATACTTTCTGGCAGTGCTGTGTACCTTCAGACAAGCCTTGCGCATCACCACGAATCATATCAGTACAGTTCTCATGAGTTTGTGATTCTTTCCGACAGAGTTGGTTACACGGTCTTTGGTTGTGGACGTTTAGGTAAGCCTTGCATATCACTACGAATCACATCAGTACAGTTCTCGAAAGCTCCGTTCTTAAGATATCCACACAGACTGGTTACCCTTCCGGACAGAGTTGTGAACCTTCAGACGAGTCTTGCACATCACCGTGAATCATAGCACAGTTCTTACAATTTCATGGAGAGACAGAGAATCACGTCACGTCATATTATCTCTTTCAGTGCGATATACAACAATTCACGACATTAAAAAACACAGTACAAAAACATCAACAAGTTCCTACAAGAAGAAAAAAAAAAAAAAATAGATTTTGCAATTCCAAACTAGTAAGGTGTCTGTGGCTGTAGAATCAAAATAAACAGAGTGGCTTGTATTTCGCTTCTGCATTTCCTCCTTTCCTTGAACTGTTTCAGGAGGGGAAGGTTTTCAAAGCACTTCCGAAGTTCTGAATAATCTCATTTACTACTCTTTGGGGACTGGCACCTTCAAGTGGACCTTTTTCCTGTTCTTTTATTGACCATAGGCAGAACCCTCTTACATAAATAAATAAAGGAAAGCTGCGCCAGATAGAAGTGTAAGGATTAACCGGTGCACGAGTCCCCCGCTACGTGCCAAAAGAACTACAGGCAGCGATATACATAAAAAAACATATAAAAGCTAACAAGAGCCATCTGCCGCGCCTGGTAACGGTCCGTAATGGCACACTGACGCCACAACACAGCACCCTCGTCCTCGCCGCTGCTCATCTCGCTTCCAGTCCTCTTCCCGTCGGCTCCCTCGCCAAGGCCTTCACGCTGGCTGGCGGTGAAAGGTCGCGGCGCACTGGTGGCGATCCTGATGGTCACCTAACGTTACAGTGTGAGACGTCATGGCTGTCTGGGTTTGGCGCTCGGTGGTTTGCATTACTGGTTTGAAAGGAAGTCACTTATCTGGTTTTGGAATTTAGTTTTACGTTACTGGCTTAAAAGGAAGCGGCTTCTCTGTACGTTATTGGTTGGAAGGGACTTATCTGGTTTTTAGGATTTGATGGTTTGATGACTTGAAAGGACGTGACTTAGCTAGGTTTGGAATTTTGCTGCCTTATTGTGGTAGCTTGAAGTGGCTTCTCTGACTTTGTGATTCGGCTTATGTTACTGGTTTGAAGCGTCCTATCATCTGGGTTTGTGACTGGTTGCTTTACACTACGGGGCTTGCCGGGAAATGTCTTTTTTTTTTTATTCGAGTTGTGGACTAGATGGTTTACGTTACAGTGTGAAGAGGCCATGGCTCACTAGCTATCTGGCTTTGAAAACAGATGGCTTACGTCAAAATAGTGATATACTGACTGGTTTTAAAACTGAAAGGCTCACATTACATTATTAAGATACTGTGGTTTACTGACTTGCTTTGAAACTTGGTGGGGTTACTATTTTATTTTTTTTTAAATGGGATGGCTTACATGAAATTATTAATGGTTATTGTCTGGCTTTGAAACTTGGTGGCTAAGTTATGCGGGGGCTGAAACGCTTAGGCTTAACACCTGGCTTTGAAATTAGAAGGTTTGCGTCACGAGATCAAGACTTATAAGAAGACATATTGACTGAACGTTACGTGGATCTGTCACTCGCTTAACTGTTCTCTCTCTCTCTCTCTCTTCTCTCTCTCTCTCTCTCTCTCTCTCTCTCTCTCTCTCTCTCTCTCTCTCTCTCTCTCTCTCTCTCTCTCTCTCTCTCTCTCTCTCTCTCACTCTCTCTCTTTCCTGGTTCTCGCAGTCCAGTTAACTCAATTTTTTTTTATTTAATTTTTTCCTTATCATTACGTGCAGCATTATCAATGGCCACCCAAGGCAGAGCGTCCTTACGGAGAGCACTCAGTGAGAGGAACAGTTCACCTCGTGCGCGTATAAGAACACAGTAACACAAGAACAGCTCAGAATTTCAAGATAAAGAAAGAGGGAACTGTGCATTTCTCCCCTCCCGGAAATTCATCTTGTCTCCCCCAATAAAAAAAAAAAAAAAGACAATTCTGGTTTGTCAACGCATATTATGATTTTCCTTTTATTTTCTT